>NC_083574.1:106838420-107060920 GCF_027579695.1 Neoarius graeffei | reverse complement strand
ACTGGTCCCTAGTTTATGGATCTCACATTTACTGGTCCTTAGTTTACAGTTCCTAAATTTACTTGTACCTGGTTAAGAGATCGATAATTTACTGGTCCCCAGTTTACAGATTTCTAATTTACTGGACCCTAGTTTATAGACCTCTAATTTATAGGACCCCAGTCAACAGACCTCTAATTTATTGGTCCCGACTTTACAGATCTCTAATTTACTGGTCCCCAGTTTACACATCTGTAATTTACCGGCCCCTACTTTAAAAATCTCTAATTTTGTAGTCCCTAATTAACAGATCTCTAATTGACTGGTCCCTAGTTTACAGATTCCTAATTTACTGGTCACTACTTTCCAGATCTCTAATTTGCTGGTCCCTAGTTTACACATCTCTAATTTACTGGTCCCTAGTTTACAGATCTTGAATTTACTGGTCCCTAGTTTTCAAATCTCAAATTTACTGGTTCCCAGTTTACATATCTGGAATTTACTGGTCCCTAGTTTACAGATCTCTAATTTAGTGGTCCCTAGTTTACATATCTCTAATTTACTGGTCACTACTTTACAGATCTCAAATTTACTGGTCCCCAGGTTAAACATCTCTAATTTACTGGTCCCCAGTTTAAACATCTCTAATTTACTGGTCCCTTGTTTTCATATCTCAAATTTACTGGTTCCCAGTTTACATATCCGGAATTTACTGGTCCCTTGTTAACAGATCTCTAATTCAGTGGTCCCCAGTTTACAGATCTCTAATTTATAGGTCACTACTTTCCAGATCTCTAATTTACTGGTCCATAGTTTACAGATCTCTAATTTACTGGTTCCCTGTTTACAGATCTCTAATTTACTGGTCAGTCATTTAAAGATCTCTAATTTACTGGTCCCCAGTTTACAGATCTGGAATTTACTGGTCCCCAGTTGACAGATCTCTCATTTACTGCTCCATCGTTTACAGATCTCTAATTTACTGGTCCCTAGTTTACTGCTCTCTATTTTACTGGTCCCTAGTTTACATATTTCTAATTTACTGGTCCCTTGTTAACAGATCTCTAATTTAATCGTCCCTAGTTTACAGATCTCCATTTTACTGGTCCCTAGTTTACATACAGTGGTGCTTGAAAGTTTGTGAACCCTTTAGAATTTTCTATATTTCTGCATAAATATGACCTAAAACATCATCAGATTTTCACACAAGTCCTAAAAGTAGATAAAGAGAAGCCAATTAAACAAATGAGACAAAAATATTATACTTGGTCATTTATTTATTGAGGAAAATGATCCAATATTACATATCTGTGAGTGGCAAAAGTATGTGAACCTCTAGGATTAGCAGTTACTTTGAAGGTGAAATTAGAGTCAGGTGTTTCCAATCAATGGGATGACAATCAGGTGTGAGTGGGCACCCTGTTTTATTTGAAGAACAGGGATCTATCAAAGTCTGATCTTCACAACACATGTTTGTGGAAGTGTATCGTGGCATGAACAATGGAGATTTCTGAGGACCTCGGAAAAAGTATTGTTGATGCTCATCAGGCTGGAAAAGGTTACAAAGCCATCTCTAAAGAGTTTGGACTCCACCAATCCACAGTCAGACAGATTGTGTACAAATGGAGGAAATTCAAGACCATTGTTACCCTCCCCAGGAGTGGTCGACCAACAAAGATCACTCCAAGAGCAAGGCATGTAATAGTCGGCGAGGTCACAAAGGACCCCAGAGTAACTTCTAAGCAACTGAAGGCCTCTCTCACATTGACTAATGTTAATGTTCATGAGTCCACCATCAGGAGAACACTGAACAACAATGGTGTGCATGGCAGGGTTGCAAGGAGAAAGCCACTGCTCTCCAAAAAGAACATTGCTGCTCATCTGCAGTTTGCTAAAGATCACGTGGACAAGCCAGAAGGCTATTGGAAAAATGTTTTGTGGACAGATGAGACCAAAATAGAACTTTTTGGTTTAAATGAGAAGCATTATGTTTGGAGAAAGGAAAACACTGCATTCCAGCATAAGAACCTTATCCCATCTGTGAAACATGGTGGTGGTAGTATCATGGTTTGGGCCTGTTTTGCTGCATCTGGGCCAGGACGGCTTGCCATCATTGATGGAACAATGAATTCTGAATTATACCAGCAAATTCTTAAGGAAAATGTCAGGACATCTGTCCATGGACTGAATCTCAAAAGAAGGTGGGTCATGCAGCAAGACAATGACCCTAAGCACACAAGTCGTTCTACCAAAGAATGGTTAAAGAAGAATAAAGTTAATGTTTTGGAATGGGCAAGTCAAAGTCTTGACCTTAATCCAATCGAAATGTTGTGGAAGGACCTGAAGCGAGCAGTTCATGTGAGGAAACTCACCAACATCCCAGAGCTGAAGCTGTTCTGTACGGAGGAACGGGCTAAAATTCCTCCAAGCCGGTGTGCAGGACTGATCAACAGTTACCGGAAACGTTTAGTTGCAGTTACTGCTGCACAAGGGGGTCACACCAGATACTGAAAGCAAAGGTTCACATACTTTTGCCACTCACAGATATGCAATATTGGATAATTTTCCTCAATAAATAAATGACCAAGTATAATATTTTTGTCTCATTTGTTTAACTGGGTTCTCTTTATCTACTTTTAGGACTTGTGTGAAAATCTGATGATGTTTTAGGTCATATTTATGCAGAAATATAGAAAATTCTAAAGGGTTCACAAACTTTCAAGCACCACTGTATTTCTAATTTACTGGTCCCTTGTTAACAGATCTCTAATTTAATTGTCCCTAGTTTACAGATCTCTAATTTACTGGTCCCTAGTTTAGAGGTCCCTAATTCTGGTTACCCAGTTTACAGGTCCCTAATTTACTCATCCCCAGGTTACAGCTCTGTAATTTATTGGTCCCCAGTTTACAGATCCCTAATTTACTGGTCCTTGGTTTACAGGTCCCTAATTTACTGGTCTCCAGTTTACAGGTCCCTAATTTACTTGTCCCTAATTTACAGATCTCTAATTCACTGGTCCCCAGTTTAGAGGTCCCTAATATAGTGGTACCCAGTTTACAGGTCCCTAATGTACTGCTCCCCAGGTTACAGGATTCTAATTTATTTGTCCCCACTTTACAGATCCCTAATTTACTGGTCCCCAGTTTACAGATCTTTATTTTACTGGTCCCTAATTTACAGATTTCTAATTTACTTGGCCCTCGTTTCCAGTTTCCAAATTTACTGGTCCCCACTTTACACATCTCTAATTTACTGGTCCCTTGTTTACAGATTCCAAATTTAATGGTCCATCGTTTACAGATCTCTAATTTACTGGTCGTTAGTTTACTGCTCTCTATTTTACTGGTCCCTAGTTTACATATTTCTAATTTACTGGTCCCTTGTTAACAGATCTCTAATTTAATTGTCCCTAGTTTACAGATCTCTAATTTACTGGTCCCTAGTTTACAGATCTCTAATTTACTGGTCCCTAGTTTACAGATCTCTAATTTACTGGTCCCTAGTTTACAGATCTCTAATTTTAGAGGTCCCTAATTCCGGGTACCCAGTTTACAGGTCCCTAATTTACTCATCCCCAGGTTACAGCTCTCTAATTTATTGGTCCCCAGTTTACAGAACCCTAATTTACTGGTCCCTGGTTAACAGATCCATAATTTACAGGTCCCTAATTTACTTGTCCCTAATTTACAGATCTCTAATTCACTGGTCCCCAGTTTAGAGGTCCCTAATGTACTGCTCCCCAGGTTACAGGATTCTAATTTATTTCTCCCCACTTTACAGATCCCTAATTTACTGGTCCCAGTTTACAGGTCCCTAATTTACTTCTACCTGCTTTACAGGTCCTTACTTTACTGGTCCCTAATTTACATATCTCTAATTTACTTTACTCTAATTTAATTTACTGGTCCCTAGTTTACAGATCTCTAATTTACTGGTCCCTAGTTTACTGATCTCTAATTCACTGGTCCCTAATTTACAGATTCCTAATTTACTGGTCCCTAGTTCACAGATTTCTAATTTACTGGTCCCTAGTTTATAGGTCTCTCATTTACTGGTCTCTCCTTTCCAATCTCCCAAGTTTACATTTTCCTAGTCTTCTTTTCCTCTAGTTTACAGGTCTCTATTTTAAAGGTCCATTGATTTCTTGGTACCTCATTTGCAGATAACTCTTTCCCCCCACTCCCAATTTCCATTGTTCCTATTTTTCAAGTGATGAGTTTAAACTTACCTATTTTTGTTTATTTTCCCCTAGGTCTCTAGCTTAAATTCTCCTTTACAGGTACATAGTATCCTTTTTTCACCTAATTTATAGATCACTTGTTAACAGGTCTATAGTTCACCTTTTCATTGGTTTCCAGTGTCAGTGTTCAGGTCCCTAGTTTCCTTCTTCCATGGTGTCTACTTTCCAACTTTCCTTCTTCCGTAGTTCCTGTGTTAAGAGTTCATCAGCATCTAGATTCCTTACTAGTTTTTGGTGTCCTTAGTTTAAACATCACTCGTTCCCTGTCGACTTTGTTTCCAGGGTCCTCAGGTTACAGTTTCTAGTTTTAATTCTTACAAAGTTTCTAGGGTCCTCAGTTCACAGGTCTCATCTCGATATTTATTCCTTAGTTTCTTGTGTTTGTAGTTTCCAAGTTTCCAGCATTCCTAGTTCATAAGTCCCTGGGATTCCTTCTTTCCTTCTTTCTTTCCAGGTATTTCTTTCTTTCCTATTATTTAGTGCCCTACTGGTCATTTGTTTCTTTTCCTTTGTTTCTATTGAGTGGAGTTTACAGTTTCACAGTTTCCCTCGTTTATAATGTTCCAGATTTTCCTACTAAAAATGTGTGTGTGTGTGTGTGTGTGTGTGTGTGTGTGTGTGTGTACCAATACACTGGGTCCCAGTGGAATCCAGACTGCTGCCTGTACCACATTCACAGGTGAAGCTGCCCACAGTGTTCTTACAGTCTCCATTTATACAGGGATTGGACAGACACTCATCGATATCTGCACACACACACACACACACAGGTTAATACATCACTAAGACAAACTCTGGGTTCTAAATGTTCACTTTATCAGTTTTCTGTAGTGTCTGTCTTGGGACTTTACTTGTTTGGGCCTGGGTTCTATAATGTTCTCCAGTATGGGTCCTGAATGTCCAGTCCTGGGTTCTGAGTGCTTGGCTGTGAGTTCTGAGTGTTTGACCCAGGTTCTGACTGTTGAGTTCTGTTTTAGTCGTAGGTTCTAAGTGTTTGGTTCTAACTTACCCTCACACACTTCAGTCTCAGGCTTGAATTCAAAGCCTTTGGGGCACTGACAGACGTAGCTGCCTGGAGTGTTCCGGCAGAACCCGTTATCACACAGCAACCTGTTCCTCACACATTCATCAACATCTGATTCACACACACACACACACACCACACCACACCACACACACACACACACACACACACACACAACACATTAACAATAGAAAGTGGTTCTTCCATTAACACACTGAAGTAAACAGTGCAATATTTTGCATTAACACACACACACACACACACACACACACACACACACACACACACACACACACACACACACACACACACACACCTACGCAGACTTTCCCTGTCAAGTCCACCTCAAAGCCCAGGTTACAGTTACACTTGTAGGTACGCAGCATGTTCTCACACTCTCCGTTTGGACAGATATCAGGATCCAACGCACATTCATTAATATCTGTAACACATACAGCACCAGAGAGTCACAGTGTGTGTGTGTGTGTGTGTGTGTGTGTGTGTGTGTGTGTGTGTGTGTAAGAGAGATATACAGGCAGACAGAGAGAAAATGTTCTTACCTCTTCCATCAGTGGTGGTACCGATTCCACTTGGACACAGAGCAGCAAATTCAGCTGAAACACACACACACACACACACACACACACACACACACACACACACACACACAGATGAACTCACATCACATGGTTAGCTTCTGATTCTTTCGTGTTTGGCTCTATGTGTTGTAAGGTGGGTTCATAAAGTGCTTAAATGCGTGGTTAGTTTTGGGGTTCTAGCATTCTTGCGTTCTTGAAACTGGAGCCTTTGAATTCATAAGGTTTTGGTTTTCAGTTGGTTGCTTGTCAGGTCTGAGTTCTCAGTTTGAGACTGTGGTTTTGGATATTTGATTGCTGTTTGATCTATATTCTGTGCTTTCACTGTTTGGGCTCTGGATGTCAGCGATGGTTTCTGGACTCTGAGTGTTTCACTATAAATTCTGATTTTTAGGTGTTGGGTTTGAGTCTGGTTTTGGATATTTAGATTAATCCTGAGTACTTACCATGACTCACTCCTGGGTTTTAGGTGCCTGGCCCAGGGTTCTGAGGGTTCACATCTCTGTTTTGGGTTCCACTGATTTGATGTTGGGATTTGATCATGAGATCCTACAGTTCCAGATGTTGAATTCTTTATTCTAAGCATGTGAGTGTTTGGTTTTTGAACTGGTGTGTGTGTGTGTGTGTGTGTGTGTGTGCGTGTTACCTGAGGTCTGTGGTGGGCAGGGTTGGCATGGTTCTCCAAAGGCATATTCTGAACTCGCACAGCAACATTCAGATTTTGTCAGCACGCCAAAGAACGGCTGCACACACTGACCACGCTTATATCCACCATAACACGTACTGCGCATGTGTGTGTCTGTGGGACGAGAGTCAGCGAGTGAGAGTGTGTGTGTGTGTGTGTGTGTGTGTGTGTGTGTGAGAGAGAGAGAGAGAGAGAGAGAGAGAGAGAGAGGGGACAATAATAAACAAAACTTTCATTCCTGATATTTTACTCAGATGGATCAGTCTGTGCGCTGTTCAAAACCACATTTGGTTCTGGAGAACAGAACGAAGATCCGATTCATTTGTGTTGGAAAACTGCAGTGTGGGACTGAGATTGGACATGTACTCTGTGTGTGTGTGTGTGTGTGTGGCTCACCCAGACATGTGCGCCCATCAAGGCCAACAGCAAGTCCCGGCATACACTCACACCTGTAGGAGCCCTCAGTGTTCACACAGCGGCCATTTAAACACATTCCTGGAGTCTCACACTCGTCAATGTCTAAATCACACACACACACACACACACACACACACACACACACACACACACACACACACACACAGAATTAGGATAACTGTATCAGACACCCTAGTTCACAGGTCCCTCATTTCAGTATTTGCACCTTATGAGGTCCCGAGTTTCCCTTTTCCTCAGTTTAAAGGTCCCTAGTTTCCCTTTCCCCTCATTCACAGGTCTCTAGTTTAAAGGTCCCTAGTGTCCTTTTCCCCTAAATCACAGTCCACTAGTTTCCCTTTCCCCTAGTTCACAGGTCACTAGTTTCCCTTTCCTTGAGTTCACAAGTCACAAGGTTCGCTTTCCCCTAGTTCACAGGTCCCTAGTTTACAGGTCCCTAGTTACCTTTTCCCTAATTCACAGTTCCTTGTTTCTCTTTCCCCTAGTTCAAAGGTCACTAGTTTCCCTTTCCCCTAGCTTACAGGTCCCTAGTTTTGGTTTACCCTAATTCACAGGTCCCTAGTTTACATTTCACCTAGTTCACAAGGCCCTAATTTACAGGGCCTTAGTTTCCCTTTCTGCTGATTCACAGGTCCCTCGTTTCACTATCCCCTATTTCACATGTCAATAGTTTCCCTTTCCCCTAGTTAACAGGTCCCTTTTTTACAGGTCACTAATTTCCCTTTCTTCCAATTCACAGGTCCCTATTTTCCCTTTCCCCAAATTCATAGGTCACTAGTTTCCCTTTCCCCTAGTTCACAGGTCACTAGTTTCCCTTTCCCCTCATTCAGAAGTCCCTAGTTTACCTTTCCCCTTGTTCACAGGTACCTAGTTTCCCTTTCCCCTTGTTCACAGGTCCCTTTTTTACAGGTCACTAATTTCCCTTTCTTCCAATTCACAGGTCCCTATTTTCCCTTTCCCCAAATTCACAGGTCACTAGTTTCCCTTTCCCCTAGTTCACAGGTCACTAGTTTCCCTTTCCCCTCATTCACAAGTCCCTAGTTTACAGGTCCCTAGATTACAGGTCCCTAGTTTCCCTTTCCCCTCATTCACAGGTCCCTAGTTTACAGGTCCCTAGTTTCCCTTTCCCCTCATTCACAGGTCCCTAGTTTACAGGTCCCTAGTTTCCCTTTCCCCTCATTCACAGGTCCCTAGTTTACAGGTCACTAGTTTCCCTTTCCCCTAGTTCACAGGTCACTAGTTTCCCTTTCCTCTCGTTCACAAGTCCCTAGTTTACAGGTCCCTAGTTTCTCTTTCCCCTCATTCACAGGTGCCTAGTTTACAGGTCCCTAGTTTCCCTTTCCCCTCATTCACAGGCATCTAGTATACAGGTCCCAAGTTTCCCTTTCCCTCATTCACAGGTCCCTGATTCAGAGTTACCTACTTCTTCTTCTTCTTCTTCTACTAGCTGCTCCCGTTTCTCTGCAGGGTCACTGCAGCAGTCAGTCTTCTCCAATGCCTGTGTTCTAATGTGTCTTCTTTCACCGCTCCGATGACCTCCATATCATCTCTGAGGTTATCACTCCATCACCTCTTGGGCCTCCCTCTCTTTCTCTTTCCTGGTGGTGCCATATACAACACCCGTTTCCCAACATACTGATTGTGTCTTCTCTCGACATGGCCATACCAGTGTAGCCTTGCTGTTCTGCATCTGGTCAAAATACTATCCACTCCCAGCACATCTCTCACTTTCTCATTCCTCACATGGTCCAATCTTGTCCATCCACATGCCCACCTACACATCTTCACCTCTGCTACTTCAAGTTCTTTTTCTTGTTTTCCTGTTAGGGGTACAGTCTCCATTGCATACAGCATGGCTGGTTGTACTACCATGCTGTAGATCTTCCCTTTCCCTTTCCCTGGGACTTTCTTGTCATACAGGATCCCCGTCATTTTCTTCCAGTTCCTCCACCCAGAATCTACCCTCCTCTTCACTTCTTTGTCTGATGTTCCTGTGTTGGTCAGCATACTGCCCAGATACTTAAATTCTTGGGCCTTTGGAACTTGTGTGTCTTGTAGCAAGATGTTGTCAGCTTCTGTCCCATGCAGGCAGAGGTACTTTGTCTTGCTTCTTGATACCTTCATCCCCCGGGATTCCAGCACCTCCCTCCACTTCTCTAGGTCTTCCTCCAGTTTCTCCTGTCTGTGGCACACAGAACCACATTGTCTGCAAACATCATCTGCCACGTTGCTCTTTCCCTCACCCCCTCTGTTAAGCAATCCATAATGATGGCAAACAGAAACGGGCAAAGAGCTGAGCCCTGATGGAGGCCTACATTGACTGGGAAAGCTTCTGTTGTACCAGCTGCACGGCGTACCACTGTTTCGCTATTGGTGTACATATCCTTCAACATGTGCACATACTTCTCAGGTATGACTTTCTCTTGCATGCACCAGTACAGTTCCTTCCTGGGTACTCTATCATAAGCCTTTCCCAGATCGATAAAGACAGCATGCAGGTCTTTCTGTCCTTCTCTGTACTTCTCCTGTAGCTGCCAAAGGGTGAAGATGGCATCAACTGTAGAGTGCCCACTCATGAACCCAAACTGTTTTTTTGCTGATGGTGACAATCTCTCTCAGTCAGTTCTCCACAATCCTCTCCAACAACTTCATCGTCTGGCTCATCAGTTTTATTCCTCTGTAATTTGCACAGTTCAGAATGTCACCCTTGTTCTTATATATGGAAGCTTTTGTGCTCTTTCTCCATTCACCAGGTATTCTCTCCTCCTCCATGATCTTTCTGAACAACTCTGTCAAACATGTCACTCCAGCCGCTCCCATATATTTCCACACTTCTATCGGGATGTTATCAAGGCCGACCGCCTTCCCATTCTTCATCTTTTTCAAGGCATTGATGACTTCAGTTTCTGAGATGATGTTCACCTGCTCTTCCACAATTGTTTGTTCAGTGCTTCTTTGGATTCTTGGGTTTTCCTTATTCATCAGTTTGTGAAAGTACATGCGCCACCGTTGGAGTATCTGTGCATTCTCTGACAGAACTGTCATCCTCATTTTTGATGAGCTTTGCTTGGTATATGTCCTCCAAGTCTTTGTTCTTATTCTTCCCAATTCTTAATGATCTCTTCTGACCCTTGTTGGTATCTAGTTCAGAGTTACCTCATTTCATTATTTTCAAACTTCCAGGCCCCTAGTTCACAGGTCCCTAATTTACAGGTCCCGAGTTTCCCTTTCTGCTAGTTCACAGGTCCCTAGTTTCCCTTTCCCCTCATTCACAGGTCCTTATTTCACAGGTCCCTAGTTTCCCTTTCCCCCAGTTCACAGGTCCCCAGTTCACAGTTCAATCATATTATTATTTTCAAACTTACAGGCCCCTAGTTCACCGGTCCCTAACTTACAGGGCCCGAGTTTCCCTTTCTGCTAGTTCACAGGTCCCTAGTTTTCCTTTCCCCTTATTCTCATGTCCCTAGCTTACAGGTACCTAGTTTCTCTTTCCCCAAATTCATAGGTCCTTAGTTTACATGCCCCTCCTAGAACTGCCACCTTATTGTGGTGGAGGGGTTTGTGTGCTTGAATGATCCTAGGAGCTATGTTGTCGGGGGCATTATGCCCCTGTCAGGGTTTCCCAAGGCAGACAGGTCCTAGGTGACAGGCCAGACTAAGAGCAGTTCACCAAAACCCCTATGGAGAAAAATCCGAGGACCGTGACGTCGCCCGGGATGACGCAGCCGGGACCCCACCCTGGAGCCAGGCCCGGGGTTGGGGCTCGTATGTGAGTGCTTGGTGGCCGGGCCTTTGCCCATGGGGCCCGGCCGGGCTCAGCCCGAAGAGGTGACATGGGCCCGACCTCCTGTGGGTTCACCACCCACAGAGGTAGCAGTAGGGGACTGGTGCAATGTGGATTGGGTGGCAGTCGAAGGCAGGGGCCTCGACGACCTGATCCCCGGACACAGCGGCTGGCTGTTGGGACATGGAATGTCACTTCGCTGGGGGGGAAAGAGCCTGAGCTTGTGCAGGAGGTTGAGAGGTACCGGCTAGAGATAGTCGGGCTCACCTCCACACACAGCTTGGGCTCTGGAACCCAGCTCCTCGAGAGGGGCTGGACTCTCCACTTCTCTGGAGTCGCCCATGGTGAGCGGCGGCGGGCTGGTGTGGGCTTGCTTATAGCTCCCCAGCTCAGCTGCCATGTGTTGGAGTTTACCCCAGTGAACGAGAGGGTCGCCTCTCTGTGCCTTCGGATTGGGGAGAGGGCTCTTGCTGTTGTTTGTGCCTACGGCCCAAATAGCAGTATAGAGTATCCAGCCTTCTTGGAGTCCCTGGGAGAGGTACTGAGGAGTGCTCAGACTGGGGACTCCATTGTGTTACTGGGGGACTTCAATGCTCACGTGGGAGATGACAGTGACACCTGGAGGGCCGTGGTTGGGAGGAACGGCCTCCCCGATCTGAACCCGAGTGGTGTTTTGTTATTGGACTTCTGTGCTAGTCATTGTTTGTCCATAACGAACACCATGTTCGAGCATAGGGTTGTCCATAAGTGCACGTGGCACCAGGACACCTTAGGTCGGAGGTCAATGATAGACTTTGTAGTCGTTTCATCTGATCTCCGGCCCTATGTCTTGGTCACTCGGGTGAAGAGAGGGGCTGAGCTGTCAACTGATCACCACCTGGTGGTGAGTTGGATCCGCTGGCAGAGGAGGAAGCTGGACAGACCTGGCAGGCCCAAACGTATGGTGAGGGTCTGCTGGGAACGTCTGGCCGAGCACTCTGTCGGGGAGGTCTTTAACTCCCACCTCCGGGAGAGCTTTTCCCAGCTTCCGAGGGAGGCGGGGGACATTGAGTCTGAGTGGACCATGTTCTCTACCTCCATTGTGGACGCAGCTGTTCGGAGCTGTGGCCGCAAGGTCTCCGGTGCCTGTCGTGGCGGCAATCCCCGAACCCGGTGGTGGACACCAGAAGTAAGGGATGCCGTCAAGCTGAAGAAGGAGTCCTATCGGGCCATGTTAACCTCCATGACTCCCAAGGCAGCTGACGGGTATCAGCAGGCCAGGCGTGCTGCAGCTCGGGCAGTTGCAGAGGCAAAAACTCGGAACTGGGAGGAGTTCGGGGAGGCCATGGAGAAGGACTATCGGTCGGCCTCGAAGAAATTCTGGCAAAACGTCCGGCGCCTCAGGAGGGGGAAGCAGTACTCTGCCAACACTGTTTACAGTGCGGGTGGGGAGCTGTTGACCTCGACTGGGGACATTGTCGGGCGGTGGAAGGAATACTTTGAGGATCTCCTCAATCCCACCGTCATGTCTTCCACTGAGGAGACTGAGGCTGATGACTCAGAGGTGGACTCGTCCATTACCCAAGCCGAAGTCACTGAGGTGGTTTGCAAGCTCCTCGGTGGCAAGGCACCGGGGGTGGATGAGATCCGCCCTGAGTATCTCAAGTCTCTGGATGTTGTGGGGCTGTCTTGGTTGACACGCCTCTGCAACATCGCGTGGCGGTCAGGGACAGTGCCTCTGGAGTGGCAGACTGGGGTGGTGGTCCCTCTTTTTAAGAAAGGGGACCGGAGAGTGTGCCCCAATTATAGGGGAATCACACTTCTCAGCCTCCCAGGGAAGGTTTACTCCAGGGTACTGGAGAGGAGAATTCGACCAATAGTCGAACCTCGGATCCAGGAGGAACAATGCGGTTTTCGTCCTGGTCGCGGAACACTGGACCAGCTCTATACCCTTCATAGGGTGCTCGAGGGTTCATGGGAGTTTGCCCAACCAGTCCACATGTGCTTTGTGGATCTGGAGAAGGCATTCGACCGTGTCCCCCGTAGTATTCTGTGGGGGGTGCTTCGGGAGAATGGGGTTCGGGGCTCTTTGCTAAGGGCTGTCCGGTCCCTGTACGAACGGAGCAGGAGTCTGGTTCGCATTGCCGGCAGTAAGTCAGACCTGTTCCCAGTGCATGTTGGACTCCGGCAGGGCTGCCCTTTGTCACCGGTTCTGTTCATAATTTTTATGGACAGAATTTCTAGGCGCAGCCAGGGGCCAGAAGGAATCCTGTTTGGGAACCACAGGATTTCATCTCTGCTTTTTGCGGATGATGTTGTCCTGTTGGCTTCTTCAAACCAGGACCTTCAGCATGCACTGGGGCGGTTTGCAGTCGAGTGTGAAGCGGCTGGGATGAGAATCAGCACCTCCAAGTCCGAGGCCATGGTTCTCGACCGGAAAAGGGTGTCTTGCCCTCTCCAGGTTGGTGGAGAAGTCCTGCCTCAAGTGGAGGAGTTTAAGTATCTCGGGATCTTGTTCACGAGTGAGGGAAGGATAGAGCGTGAGGTCGACAGGCGGATTGGTGCAGCCTCCGCAGTGATGCGGTCGCTTTACTGGTCTGTTGTGGTGAAGAAGGAGCTGAGCCAAAAGGCGAAGCTCTCAATTTACAGGTCGATCTACGTTCCGACTCTCACCTATGGTCATGAGCTTTGGGTAATGACCGAAAGGACAAGATTGCGGATACAAGCGGCCGAAATGAGTTTCCTTCGCAGGGTGGCTGGGCGCTCCCTTAGAGATAGGGTGAGAAGCACAGTCACTCGGGAGGAGCTCGGAGTAGAGCCGCTGCTGCTCCACATCGAGAGGAATCAGCTGAAGTGGCTCAGGCATCTTTTTCGGATGCCTCCTGGACGCCTCCCTGGGGAGGTGTTCCAGGCATGTCCCCCCGGGAGGAGGGCCCGGGGAAGACCCAGGACACGCTGGAGGGACTATGTCTCTCGGCTGGCCTGGGAACGCCTCGGTGTTCTTCCCGAGGAGCTGGCCGAGGTGTCTGGGGAAAGGGAAGTTTGGGCTTCCCTGCTTAGACTGCTGCCTCCACGACCTGGTCCCGGATAAAGCGGAAGAAGACGAGACGAGACTTAGTTTACATGGCCCTATTTTCCCTTTCCACTCCTTCACAGGTCCCAAGTTTACAAGGCCCTAGTTTCCCTTTCCACTCCTTCACAGGTCCCAAGTTTACAAGGCCCTAGTTTCCCTTTCAACTCTTTCATAGGTCCCCACTTCACAGGTCCCGAATTCACAGTTCATTCATTTCATTATTTTCAAACTTCCAGGCCCCTAGTTCACAGGTCCCTAGTTTCCATTTCCCCTTGTTCACAGGTCCCTGATTCAGAGTTACCTCATTTCATTATTTTCAAACTTCCAGGCCCCTAGTTCACCGGTCCCTAGTTTACAGGTCGCGACTTTCCCTTTCTGCTAGTTCACAGGTCCCTAGTATTCCTTTCCCCTGTTTCTCATGTCCTGAGCTTACAGGTACCTAGTTTCCTTTTCCCCTAAATTACAGGTCACTTGTTTCCCTTTCCCCTAGTTCACATGCCACTAGTTTCCTTTTCACCTTTTTCAGAAGTCCATAATTTACAGGTCCCTAGTTTCCCTTTACCCGATTTCACTGTTTCCTATTTTCCCTTTCCCCTAGTTCACAGGTCCCTAGTTTCCTTTTCCCTTCATTTAAAAGTCAATAGATTTCCTTTCCCCTATTTCACAGGTCTCTAGTTTACTAGTATCCCTTTCCCCAAAGTCACAGGTCACTAGTTTCCCTTTCCCCTAGTTCAAAAGTCATTAGTTTCCTTTTCTCCTTGTTTACAGGTCCTTAGTTTAACTTTCCCTGAGTTCACAGGTCATGAGTTTCCCTTTCCTCTAGTTCACAGGTCACTAGTTAGCTTTCCCCTAGATCAAAGGTCTCTAGTTTCCCTTTCCCATAGTTTAGAGGTCCCTAGTTTCCCTTTCCGCTCATTCACATGTCAAGAATTTCCCTTTCCCCTATTTCACAGGTCCCTAGTGTGGAGGTCCCTAGTTTCCTTTTCTCCTAATTCACAAGTCCCTAGTTTTCCTTTCCCCAAGTTCACAGACCCCTAGATTACAGGTCCCTAGTTTCCCTTTCCACTAATTCACAGGTCCCTAAGTTCTCTTTCCTCTATTTCACAGGTCACTAGTTTCCCTTTCCCCTAGTTCACACGTCCCTAGTTCACAGTTGCCTCATGTAATTATTTTCAACCTTCCAGGCCACTAGTTCACAGGTCCCTAGATTACAGGACCTTAGTTTCCCTTTCCCCTAGTTCACAGGTCCCTAGTATACAGGTCCCTAGTTTCCCTATACCCTAATTCAGAGGTCCCTAGTTACAGGTCCCGAGTTTCCCTTTCCCCGAGTTCACAGTCCCTAGTTTACAGGGCCCTAGTTCCCCTTTTCATTCTTTCACATGTCCCTAATTTACAGGTCCCAAGTTTCCTTTTCCTCTATTTCACAGGTCCCTAGTTTACAGGCCACTAGTTTCTCTTTCCTCTAATTCACAGGATCCTAGTTTACAGGTCTCTAGTTTTCCTTTCTCCGAGTTCATACATCCCTAGTTTACAGTTGCCTCAATTCATTATTTTCAACCCTCCAGACCACTAGTTCACAGGGCCCTAGTGTCCCTTTCCACTCTTTCACATGTCCCTAATTTACAGGTCCCAAGTTTCCTTTTCCCCTAGTTCACAGGTCCCTAGTTTACAAGTCCATAGTTTCCCTTTCCCCCAGTTCACATGTCCCTAGTTCATAGTTCACTCATTTCATTACTTTCAAACTTCCAGACCCCTAGTTCACCAGTCCCTAGTTTACGGATCCAGAGTTTCCCTTTCTGCTAGTTCACAGGTCCCTAGTTTTCCTATCCCCTAATTCTCATATCCCTAGCTTACAGGTACCTAGTTTCCCTTTCCCCTAGTTCACAGGTCACTTGTTTCCCTTTCCTGTAGTTCACGTCACTAGTTTCCTTTTCACCTAGTTCAGAGGTCCCTAATTTACAGGTCCCTAGTTTACCTTTCCCCTAGTTCATTGGTCTCTAGTTCACAGTTCCCTCATTTAATTTTTTACAACCTTCCAGGCCCCTAATTCACATGTCACTAGTTTCCCTTTGCACTAGTTCACTGTTCCCTAGTTTCCCTTTCCCCTCATTCAAAGGTCACAAGATTCCCTTTCTTCTAGTTCACAGGTCCCTAGTTTCCTTTTTCCTGAGGTTAAAGGTCCCTAGTTTCACTTTCCCCTATTTCACAGGTCACTAGGTTCCCTTTCCCCTAGTTCACAGCTCTCTAGTTTACAGATCCCTAGTTTCCCTTTCCTCTAATTCACAGGTCCCTAGATTACAAGTCCCTAGTTTCCCTTTGCCCAAGTTCACAGGTCCCTAGATTACAAGTTCCTAGTTTCCCTTTCCCCTAATTCACAAGTCCCTAAATTCTCTTTCCTCCATTTCACAGGTCACTAGTATCCCTTTCCCCTAGTTCATAGAGCCCTAGTTTCTCTTTCCCTTAGTTCACAGGTCCCTAGTTCACAGTTGCCTCAATTCATTATTTTCAACCCTCCAGACCACTAGTTCACAGGGCCCTAGTTTCCCTTTCCCTTAGTTCACAGGTCCCTAGTTCACAGTTCCCTCATTTCATTATTTTCAACCTTCCAGGCCCCTAGTTCACAGGTCCGTATTTTACAGGTCCCTAATTTTCCTTTCTCCTCATTCACATTTCCCTACTTTCCCTTTCCCCTAGTTCACAGCTCTCTAGTTTACAGATCCCTAGTTTCCCTTTCCTCTAATTCACAGGTCCCTAGATTACAAGTCCCTAGTTTCCCTTTGCCCAAGTTCACAGGTCCCTAGATTACAAGTTCCTAGTTTCCCTTTCCCCTAATTCACAGATCCCTAAATTCTCTTTCCTCCATTTCACAGGTCACTAGTTTCCCTTTCCCCTAGTTCACAGGGCCCTAGTTTCTCTTTCCCTTAGTTCACAGGTCCCTAGTTCACAGTTGCCTCAATTCATTATTTTCAACCCTCCAGACCACTAGTTCACAGGGCCCTAGTTTCCCTTTCCCTTAGTTCACAGGTCCCTAGTTCACAGTTCCCTCATTTCATTATTTTCAACCTTCCAGGCCCCTAGTTCACAGGTCCGTATTTTACAGGTCCCTAATTTTCCTTTCTCCTCATTCACATTTCCCTACTTTCCCTTTCCCCAGTTCAAAGGTTACTAGATTCCCTTTCCTCTAGTTCGAAGGCCCCTAGTTTACAAGTCTCTAATTTCCCTTTCCCCTAATTCACAGGTCCAGAATTTACCTTTACTCTCATTCACAAGTCACTAGATTCATTTTACCCTAGTTCCCATGTGCCTAAATTCCCTTTCCCCTACTTCAGAGGTCACTAGTTTCCATTTCCCCTAATTCACAGGTCCCGAGGTTCCGTTTCCCTTAGATCACAGGTCTCTAGTTTCCCTTTCCCATATTTTAGAGGTCCCTAGTTTCCCTTTCCCATAATTCACATCACGAATTTCCCTTTCCCCTATTTCACAGGTCCCTAGTTTAGAGGTCCGTAATTTCCATTTCTCCTCATTCACAAGTCCAAAGTTCTCTTTCCACTATTTCACAGGTCAGTAGTTTCCCTTTCCCCGAGTTCACAGGTCCCTAGTTTACAGGGCCCTAGTTTCCCTTTCTACTCTTTCACATGTCCCTAGTTTACAGGTCCCAAGATTCCCTTTCCCCAAGTTCACAGGTCCCTAGTTTACAGGTCCCTAGTTTCCCTTTCATCTAGTTCACAGATCCCAAGTTTACAGGTCCATAGGTTCCCTTTCCCCCAGTTCACAGGTCCCTAGTTCACAGTTCAATCATTTCATTATTTTAACCCTCCAGGCCACTAGTTCACAGGTCCCTACTTTACAAGCCCCAAAGTTTCCCTTTCCCTTAGTTCACAGGTCCCTAGTTCACAGTTCCCTCATTTCATTATTTTCAACCTTCCAGGCCCCTAGTTCACAGGTCCGTAGTTTACAGGTCCCTAATTTTCCTTTCCCCTCATTCACAGTTCCCTAGTTTCCCTTTCCCCTAGTTCAAAGGTTACTAGATTCCCTTTCCTCTAGTTCAAAGGTCCCTAGTTTACAAGTCTCTAATTTCCCTCTCCCCTAATATATAAGTCCCAAATTTACCTTTTCCCTCATTCACAGGTCACTAGATTCACTTTACCCTAGTTCACACATGCCTAGTTTCCATTTCCCCTAGTTCACAGGTCCCTATTTTGCAGGTCCCTAGTTTCCCTCTCCCCTATTACACAGGTCCCTGATTCACAGTTCCTTCATTTCAATATTTTCAACCTTCCAGGCCCCAAGATCACATACACTAGTTTACAGGTCCCTAAATTCCCTTTCCCCTCATTCACAGGTCCCTATTTCACAGTTCCCTCATTTCATTATTTTCAAACTCCCAGGCCCCTAATTCACAGGTCCCTAGCTTACAGGTCCATAGTTTCCCTTTCCTCTAATTCACAGGTCCCTAGTGTCCCTTTCTCCTAATTCACAGGTCCCTAGTTTACCTTTCCCCTCATTCACAGGTCACTTGTTTCCCTTTCCCCAGTTCACATGTCACTAGTTTCCTTTTCCCCAAGTCCAGAGGTCCCTAATTTACAGGTCCCTAGTTTATCTTTCCCCTAGTTCATTGGTCTCTAATTCATAGTTCCCTCATTTAATTATTTTCAACCTTCCAGGCCCCTAGTTCACAGGTCCCTATTTTACAGGTCCCTAGTTTACAGGTCTCTAGTTGTCCTTTCCCCTATTTCACAGCTCTCTAGTTTACCTTTCCCATAATTCACAGGTCCATAGTTTCCCTTTCCAATAGTTCACACGTCCCTAGTTCACAGTTGCCACATTTCATTATTTTCAACCTTCCATGCCACTAGTTCACAGGTCCCTAGTATATAGGTCCCTTGTTTCACTTTCCCCTCATTCAGAGGTCCCTAGTTACAGATGGCTAGTTTCCCTTTCTCCTAATACACAAGTCCCTAGTTTACCTTTCCCCTCATTCACAGGTCACTTGTTTCCCTTTCCCCTAGTTCACATGTCACTTGTTTCCTGTTCTCCTAATTCACTGGTCCCTAGTTTACCTTTCCTCTAGTTCACAGGTCCCTAGTTTTCCTATCCCCTAATTCTCATGTCCCTAGCTTACAGATACCTAGTTTTCCTTTCCCCTCAATCACAGGTCATGTGCTTCCCTTTCCCCTAGTTCACAGATCACTTGTTTCCCTTTCCCCTAGTTCACATGTCACTAATTTCCTTTTCACCTAGTTCAGAGGTCCCTAATTTACAGGTCCCTACTTTACCTTTCCCCTCATTCATTGGTCTCTAGTTCACAGTTCCCTCATTTCGTTATTTTCAACCTTCCAGGCCCCTATTTCACAGGTCCCTAATTTAGAGGTCCATAGTTTCCCTTTCCCCTAATTCACAAGTCCCTAGTTTCCCTTTCCCCAAGTTCACAGATCCCTAGATTACAAGTCCCTAGTTTCCCTGTCCCCTTATTAGCAGGTCCCTAAGTTCTCTTTTCTCTATTTCACAGGTCCCTAGTTTCCCTTTCCCCAAGTTCCCAGGTCCCTAGTTTCCATTTCCCCTTGTTGACATGTCCCTAGTTCACAGTTGCCTCATGTAATTATTTTCAACTTTCCAGGCCACTAGTTCACAGGTCCCTAGTTTCCCTATACCCTAGTTCAGAGGTCCCTAGTTACAAGTCCCTAGTTTCCCTTTCCCCAAGTTCACAGGTCCCTAGATTACAAATTCCTAGTTTCCCTTTCCTCTAATTCACAGGTCCCTAAATTCTCTTTCCTCCCTTTCACAGGTCACTAGTTTCCCTTTCCCCTAATTCACAGGATCCTAGTTTACAGGGCCCTAGTTTTCCTTTCCCTTAGTTCATAGGTCCTGTGACAGATGGTTCCATCTAGCTCCTCTTCAAGTCTGTTTTCCCTATCCCAGTTAGTTACTACAGCAGGGGTGCACACCTGACTTTAGTAGCAACACACACCACACGCAAATACAATTAAACTCGCATCTTTTTCCCTACTGTGGTAAAATCATAACTCATTAAAATAAACATACTTACTTGTTTGAGCTGTCTAGGTAATGTTGGTTGTGTTTGGTTTGTTTTGGTTTGGTTTGTTTTTTCTCTCTTGTTCGTCTTTTCCGTGGGGTTTTAGTCCGGTCGGCGTTTGTTTGGGGAGGGTTTGAATGGCTTGCGCACTGCCATGACAGGCCAACCCAAGCAGCAATTACAGAGGGCTAATTCAGTAGCATCAGGACTGTGCAATGCAGCATGGGTACGGGCAAAACCAAGTTTTGAGGGGTGTTTTGCAAACTAATAAAATAATAATGTTTGTGGGGAATAAACTGTTGTAAAATGGATGCTTATGCAGGGTATTGTTGAAAAGCTATTTGATGGCTGTGTTATTTATGTCTAAAAATGTTTACTTGTAGTAATTTATTTTTAAAACTGTGTAATGGTATGACCTGGGGGAGGGGCTGAGAGTATAAAATGTTCACCCTGATCATTCTGTGGGAGAGAGAGTGAAGGAGAAGCAACAGAGTACCTGCTCAGGTAACTTATTGTAATGCAGATTGTGGCTGTAGTTGATGGATGTAAACTGAACTAAATTGTTGTGGAATATTCTTGTGTTTGTTTTGTTACATTAGGAAAGTATTTTTTTTCTTTAGTGTTAGTTTTTTTCTTAGTAAATTTTGCTACTGACCAGCTTTATTTATAATTCTCACCTTTGCACTGTTGGACTATTTGGGAGCACTTTGTAAAATAAACACCTTGCACTAAAGTGCTGCTGTGGCGGAGCCAGTTTATTTATGAGTGGACCTACACCTGAGCTGTATTACTCCGTGACATATGGTGTCAGAAGTGGGATTGGCCAGCCACAGAAAGTGCATCTGAAAGACCCAAAATGGTGGATGTAAAGAGCGAGAAGGGTGATGAGTGGGCAGATGCCTCTGAGGAGCAGTTGGAGCAGACGCAACCAGATGTACGGCCAAAGATGACGGCTAGCACACCAGCAGACCAGCACGCCAAAGCCCGAGCATGATTCCACACAGAAGCAGTGGCTACAGCGACAGCACCTGAGACAGACAGGGCTATGGGAGAAGTAGCAGGCCTGCTGAGGGATTTCCTGACCACCCAGCAGCGACGTGAGGAGTGCATCTTGGCAGAATTCCATGGCCTAGCTACACACTTCATCCAAGGGCAAGCAGGAGGACAACAGCCACACCACACAGCCCCGGCAGCGTCAACAACTGTGTCTGAGAGTCCACGGATGGGCCTCCCCACACCAACCCCCCGTCGATGTCCAGCAGCCCGAGAGACATCGGCAGATTCTTTTGATGAGCTATGGCAAGTTCCTGCTCTTCAATTCACCCAGGGTCCTGCTTCTCAGCCATCCTGGCAAGAGAGGGTTGTGCGTAAGGAGCCCAAGATGCCTGTTTATCAGCAAGGGGAAGACATTGACGATTACCTACTGTGGTTTGAGCACATGGCCAGAACCTGGGCTTGGCCAGAGCAAGACTGGGCGTATTGCCTGGTGCCACTATTGACTGGGAAGGCGCTTGCTGCATACACAGCCATGGATGAGGAGCGTTCCAACACATACAAGTACCTGCAAGAGGCCCTGCTGGAGAAGTTTGATATTGCACTGGAGACATATCGTCAGCGCTTCAGAGCGTCCACGACACCACCTGGAGAGACCCCTACTGAGACATATAACCGCCTGAAGGGCCTCTATTGTCACTGGATATGACCTGAGCAGCATTCCAAGGAGGACATCACAGAGATGATTATTCTGGAACAGGTGATCCAAGTCCTACCGTACGACATCAGAACCTGGGTCAAAGAGCATGAGCCAAAGGATGGGCAAGTGGCTGCAAAACTTGCCATGCAGTACTTGAACTCGCATCGGAGGGGTAATCAGCAACCTCAAGCACCACTATGATCTCAAGCAACACCACCACCTCAAACATGACCTCAAGCATCTACACGGGACAGTAGAGGTACCGCGGGTGGGGCTGTAAGATGGGACAATGCGCAGAATAGATTTCAGGAGTTAGTCTGTTTTTACTGTCAGCAACCGGGTCATAAAGCTGTTGTATGTCCTATGAGAAAGCCAAAGCTGAATGGATTCTGTTATGTACCAAGGGAGGGGGACTGTCTTTGTGGGGATGCTGATGGTGATGAATTGAAATGTGAACTTTTTTTGAATGGTCAAGCTGTGCAAGCACTGCTGGATACTGGAAGCTCTGTGAATCTTGTCAACAAATGTGTTGTTCCTGCTGATAATCTGAACTATGAAAAGAAAATGGTTGTGCAATGTGTACATGGTGATAAGAAAGAATACCCGACAATGGAGGTCACGGTAACTGTAAATGCACAAATGTTTTTGATTAATGCTGGAGTGGTGGAGGGTTTACCAACTGACATGGTGTTAGGCAGGGACTTACCAGTGTTGTCTGATCTCGTGACTGCCCCTAAGGGTGAAACTGCAGATGTGCATCTGTCTTGTCCAGTGTCTACGAGATACCAAACTCAGGGAGGACTGGAGCCCCTACCAGACTTGTGTGGTAGTCTGTGCCAGGGCGGGTCCAAAGCCCCCAGAAAGATGCGTAGACAACGGCATCTAGAGAAGCATCTGGGTACACCGGTGGTCAAACCGGAAGTAGGTGGGCTTGAAGCTGAGGGGTTGTGGGAGGTATCAGAGAACACTGGGGCCTTGCAAACTGCAGATGTGTCTTTGAAACCTTTATTTGACAAAGTAAATGGGAAAGAGGGTGATCACAAGGGGGTAGATGGGGAAAAAGTGTTGGTGGAAAATGGTATTTTGTATATTGAGGAGGATAATGTCAAATGCCTAGTCATACCAACAACATGTTGACCGTTAGTGCTTCACCTCGCACACACACTTCCCTGGGCTGGTCATTTAGCTCTACAAAAAACCTACCTTAGGTTAGGTGCACGGTTCTACTGGCCCTCTGTGTATGCCAACGTGCGTGCATATTGTGCATCCTGTCCTGTGTGTCAGAAAACAGGTGCTGTGAGGAGAGCTGACAGAGTCCCTCTGCATCCACTAGCCGTGATCTCCACCCCCTTCCAATGGATAGCTATGGATATAGTGGGACCACTTGAGAAGAGCAGCTCTGTGTACAGGTTCATCCTTGTCATATGCGATTACGCGACTCGCTATCCAGAGGCCTTCCCACTTCGATCAATCACCACGCCAAAGGTCATCAGTGCCCTGGTCCAGGTGTTCTCCCGGGTCGGATTCCCAAAGGAAATCCTTACCGACCAGGGGACAAACTTCACATCGAGACTGATGCAGCAGCTCCACCGGCAACTGGGTATCAAAGCCCTCCAGACCAGTCCCTACCATCCACAGACGGGCAGGCTCATGGAGAGATTCAACCACACCCTCAAGAACATGCTGAGGAAGTTCGTCTCAGATACCGGCAAAGATTGGGATCGATGGCTACCCTTCCTCCTGTTTGCATATAGAGAGGTGCCTCAGGCATCCACAGGGTTCTCCCCATTTGAGTTGGTGTATGGCTGGCAGGTTCAGGGCCCATTGGACCTGCTGAAGAGAGCCTGGGAGAAATCACCTGATGCTTCATCAGAAGTAGGAATTGTGCAGTACGTGCTGTGAATGAGGGATTGCCTGGACCAGTACAGAGAAAAGGCTACAGAGAATCTGAGAAAGGCACAGAAGGCCCAAAAGCTCTGGTATGACCAGTATGCCAGACACCGTGAGTACAAGCCAGGTCAGAAGGTCCTGTTGCTGCTTCCCACCAGTACCAGCAAGCTCCTTGCGAAATGGCAAGGCCCTTATGTCATTACCAAGAGAATGGGTCCAGTTACCTATGAGGTACATCATCCTGATAAGGGCAAGACTAAACAGGTGTACCATGTGAACTTGATGAAGGAGTGGAAGGAGATGAAGACAGATGAAATAAAAGCAGAGACAGAGGTGGACAGAAAGGAGGTGAAGGAGGTGACGTCAGAGGTGGACAGAACAGAAGCCAAGGTGATGATGGTGTGGAGGGTGGAGGCAGATAGAGAGGATGAAGACAATGTGCAGACCTGGCAGCAGCAGAGAGAGTCAGAACCAACCCTTGATCATTTGAAGAATGACCTACAGAGGGATCTGCTGAAGGTCTTTGACCTCTTCCCAGCTTTGTTCCAGCCTAGACCGGGCCGCACTGGAGTGTTGGAGCACAGAATACATTTAAAAGACCCTACTCCAATTCAGTAAAGGCCTTACAGGGTGCCGGAGACCTTGGTGTCTGGACTGAGGGAAGAAATTCAATCCATGCAGGAGCTGGGGGTCATTGAGCCATCAACAAGCGAATGGAGCAGTCCAATTATAGTTGTCCCAAAAAGGGATGGGTCCCTGAGGATATGCATGGACTTTAGGAAACTCAACACAGTGTCACAGTTCGATGCCTATCCAATGCCCTGAATAGATGACCTGCTAGAAAAGACTGGTCATGCCAGGTACATCACAATGCTAGACCTTTGCAAAGGTTACTGGCAGGTGCCACTGAAGGAGAAGTCCAGGGAGTATACAGTGTTCAGAACACCTGTAGGGCTCTTCCAGTTTACCATAATGCCCTTCGGGCTGCATGGAGCCCCAGCAACTTTCCAACGACTTATGGACAGAGTCCTACAGGGGTGTGACAACTGCTGTGCTGCCTATTTGGACAACGTGGTCATCTTTAGCCAGACCTGGGCAGAACATTGCCATCACTTGCGGAGGGTTCTCCACCATATCCAAGAGGCAGGACTGACCCTGAATGTCCAGAAGTGTGAGTGGGCCAAGGCTGAAACCAAGTACCTGGGATACCTTGTTGGCAATGGGAGGGTTCGGCCACAAGTGGACAAGGTGGAGGCCATTAAGAACAGTTCATGTCCTCGCACCAGAAAACAGGTCAGGTCTTTCCTGGGTCTTGCTGGGTGGTATCGGCATTTCATACCCAATTTTTCCACCATCACCGCACCCCTAACTGACCTTACAAGCAAAGCGACCAAGAATCCAGTTGAGTGGATGGAAAAGTGTGAGAGAGCGTTCACTACCCTGAAGACATGTGTATTCCTCTCCTGTTCTGCAAAGTGCTGACTTCACTCAGCGATTTCTTGTGCAGGTTGATGCCTCATCTGTGGGGATTGGGGCAATCCTGGCACAAGGGAAGCCAGGAGAAGAAAGACCAGTCCTCTATCTCAGCCAGAAGATGCTGCCTAGGGAACAAAGGTACTCCACCATTGAAAAAGAATGCCTTGCAATTAAATGGGCACTGGATAGCCTTCGTTATTATCTGCTAGGAAGAGAGTTTGATCTGGATACTGACCATCGGGCCTTGACGTGGATACAGACCATGAAGGACCATAATGCCAGAGTGACGAGATGGTATCTTGCAGTCCAGCCCTATAGGTTCCAGATCCGTCATAAAGCTGGAAAACAAAATCTGATGGCTGACTACCTGTCCAGATTGCCGATGCTCTGCAATCTAGGAGAAGGAGGAGGTAATGTGACAGAGGGCTCTGTCTAGCTCCTCTTCAAGTCTGTTTTCCCTATCCCAGTTAGTTACTACAGCAGGGGTGCACACCTGACTTTAGTAGCAACACACACCACACGCAAATACAATTAAACTCGTGTCTTTTTCCCTACCGCGGTAAAATCATAACTCATTAAAATAAACATATACTTACTTGTTTGAGCTGTCTAGGTAATGTTGGTTGTGTCTTGTGTTTTGGTTTGTTTTTTCTGTCTTGTTCATCTTTTCCGTGGGGTTTTAGTCCGGTCGGCGTTTGTTTGGGGAGGGTTTGAATGGCTTGCGCACTGCCATGACAGGCCAACCCAAGCAGCAATAACAGAGGGCTAATTCAGTAGCGTCAGGACTGCGCAATGCAGCATGGGTATGGGCAAAACCAAGTTTTGAGGGGTGTTTTGCAAACTAATAAAATAATAATGTTTGTGGGGAATAAACTGTTGTAAAATGGATGCTTATGCAGGGTATTGTTGAAAAGCTATTTGATGGCTGTGTTATTTATGTCTAAAAATGTTTACTTGTAGTAATTTATTTTTAAAACTGTGTAATGGTATGACCTGGGGGAGGGGCTGAGAGTATAAAATGTTCACCCTGATCATTCTGTGGGAGAGAGAGTGAAGGAGAAGCAACAGAGTACTAGCTCAGTTAACTTATTGTAATGCAGATTGTGGCTGTAGTTGTTGAATGTAAACTGAACTAAATTGTTGTGGAATATTCTTGTTTGATTTGTTACATTAGGAAAGTATTTTTTTCTTTAGTGTTTTTTTTCTTAGTAAATTTTGCTACTGACCAGCTTTATTTATAATTCTCACCTTTGCACTGTTGGACTATTTGGGAGCACTTTGTAAAATAAACACCTTGCACTAAAGTGCTGCTGTGGCGGAGCCAGTTTATTTATGAGTGGACCTACACCTGAGCTGTATTACTCCGTGACAGGTCCCTAGTTCACTGTTCCCTCATTTCATTATTTTCAAACTTCCAGGCCCCTAGTTCACAGGTCCCTAGTTTCCCTTTCCCCTAGTTCACAGGTCTCTAGTTTCCTTTTCTCCTCATTCACAGGTCCCTAGTTTACCTTTCCCCTCATTCACAGGTCACTTGTTTCCCTTTCCCCTAGTTAACCTGTCACTAGTTTCATTTTCCCCAAGTTCAGAGGCCCCTAATTTACAGGTCCCTAGTTTGCCTCTCCCCTAGTTCACATGTCCCTAGATTACAGGAACCTAGTTTCCTTTTCCCCTAGCTCACAGGTCCCTAGTTTACCTTTCCCCTCATTCACAGGTCACTTGTTTTCTTTTCCCCTTGTTCAGAGGTCCCTAATTTACAGGTCCCTAGTTTACCTTTCCCCTAGTTCATTGGTCTCTAATTCACGGTTCCCTTGTTTAATTATTTTCAACCTTCCAGGCCCCTAGTTCACATGTCCCTAGTTTCCCTTTCTCCTAGTTCACAGGTCCCTAGTTTACAGGTCCCTAGTTTTCCTGTCCCCTATTGCACAGGTCCCTAGTTCACTCTTCCCTCATTTCATTACTTTCAATCTTCCAGGCCCGAAGATCACATACTCTAGTTTACAGGTCCCTAGATTCCCTTTCCCTTAGTTCACAGGTCCCTCATTCACTGTTCCCTCATTTCATTATTTTCAGACTTCCAGGCCCCAGTTCACAGGTCCCAAGTTTAGAGGTCCCTAGTTTCCCTTTCTGCTCATTCATAGTTCCCTAGCTTTCCTTTCCCCTTATTCTCAGGTCCCTCATTCACAGTTCCGTCATTTCATTATTTTCAAACTTCCAGGACCCTAGCTTACAGGTCCCTAGTTTCCCTTTCCCCTAGTTCACAGGTCCCTAGTTTACCTTTCCCCTCATTCCCAGGTCCCTAGTTTACTTTTCCCCTCATTCACAGGTCACTTGTTTCCCTTTCCCCTTGTTCAGAGGTCCCTAATTTATAGGTCCGTAGTTTATCTTTCCCCTAGTTCACAGGTCCCTAGTTCATGTCAGTAAACCTTCTGATATCATCCAAACTACAAATATGGACTCCTTGACCTACACTTCCCAGAACTCACAGCACCCTCTGTCTCCTGACTATTAACCACAGCTGTCACTCATCACACTAATTAGTCCCTCTGCCTATTTAAACCTCACTCTCTCAACCCTTCATTGCAAAGTATCCTTCTGCTATCCTCAGTTCATGCCAAGCCTTGGTTCATGCCAAGCCTTGGTTCGTCTGACTGATTCTTGGTTTTCTGATCTTTGCGTCACTCTTTCACATTTACTCTCTTGTCTTCTCTCATTTGCCCTACTTGCCATTCGCCAGACTATCGCTAGTCCCTCAACTCTGATTCTCATCTCACGTTTTGTCTTGTTCACCGTTTGCTCTACGGTCCTCTTCTGCGCATATGCCCATAAGTGCCTGCACTGTGACAGGATATTTCGCCAACATGGATGTAGCAGAAGAGGCAAAGCAGACAGCTCTCAACACTCAAAGATGCTTACTAGGAGAACATCAACAGATGCTAGCCGACTTCAGCACAAGAATGTCTCAACTAGCAACTGTGATGTTGCAGGCACTCTGAACCATCTCTGAGCCCAGCGCTACAACTTCCTGCTCCGGAGAAGTTCACTGGAGATCTGCTTGCATATAAGGATTTCACACTCCATGTACTTCGCTACCATGCCGAACATGTCTGATGAGCACAAGATTGCTAAATTCCTCTCCTTTCTCTGGGGTAAAGCCATTCAATGGGCCAGTGCTGTCTGGAACAATGGAAGCAGACCCATGAAGTCTTATGAGCAGTTTCGCACTCAATTCAAAAGTGTTTTTGACCATGAACCAGAAGGCATCAAAGTAGGTGAAAGTTTACTCACCATGTCACAAGGTTCCAGAAGCATTGCAGAGTATGCTCTGGAATTCAGAACACTAGCGGCCGCTAGTGGATGGAATGGTCCTGCTCTGAAGGCTGTCTTTCGCAAAGGGCTGTACCCTGAGTTACTGAATGAGGTCACCTGTTGAGATGAACAGTTGACACTGGATTCTCTCATTGACCTCGCAATTTATCTAGGCAATCTCCTAACTCATCGACCCTCCCTGCAGGAGGCTGTAAAACTGGCTCCAATCCCAGAGGACAGTTCCACCATGGAAGTCTCACGCACCCAGTTAACTCGATCCAAACGCATTAGGAAGAGAAGGGAGGGACTCTGCTTTTACTGTGGAAATTCTGAACATCAGCTCAGCCGCTGTCCCATTTGTCCTCCTCATCCACCTTCTGCAGAGTCTCCTCCACACCATGTAAGTCCCACATGCAAGTTTAATTTTAAGTCACTCAAGGTTCCAGTGTTGTTAAAGTTGACTTCTTCCACCCACATGCTCTCTGCTTTCATAGACTCAGGAGCAGAGGGGAACTTTGTCAGCAGTGCTGTTGTCCAGAAGTTCAACTTGCCAACAACCCCTCTTCAAAGTTCACTCAGCATTCGTACAACTGACCCATAGGAGATGGTCTAGTCACCCTATGTACCGCTCCCATCCGCATCCCAGTGGTCGCCCTCCATTCTGAGCTCATTTCACTCTGTCACCACCACAGTCCATCATGACATCATTCTTGGCTCCAACTTCATGACCCCCTGATTTCTTGTCAGAACAAAGATTCTACAATGGTCACCCACATGCTTTCAAGGCTGCATCTCTTGCCGTAAGATCACACTTGCCTCCACCTCTGTGGAGAGTCCCATGCCCAACTCTATGGACAATGTCCCAGCATGTTTTCTTGACCTCAAGGAGGTTTTTAGGAAGGGTAAGGCATGCTAGTCCCTAGTTTCCCTTTCCCTAGTTCACAGGTTTCCCCCTCCCCTAGTTCACTGGTCTCCCCTCCCCTAGTTCACACTTCCTTCATTTCATTATTTTCAACCTTCCAGGCCCCTAGTTCTCAGGTCCCTAGTTTACAGGTCCCTAGTTTGCCTGTGCTCTGCTCTACAGCTCCCTAGTTTAAAGGGACCAGTTCAGCTGTAGCATGTGTTTGTTGGTAGCCTTGGTGTTTGCATTAGTTTATTCTGGAATTCGTGTTTGTGGCTCCTGTTTCTACTGGTTTGGCCATGGTGTTGTTTCTGGTGTTTAAGAACCAACATGGAGTTGGGAATTGATTTGTTTAATGAATAGCAGGTCTGTTATTAAATAATCACAAACTGAAAGCTGAATTAAATTACCCTGTCAAAATGCAATATAATCAGTTCAACACATTTCACTACAGAGCCACACTGAAATAATCAAAATTGTAAACACAAATATAATTATAATAATAAAATGAGGATTTTAATAATAAACTGTTTTTATTTTATTAATTGAAAGTTAATTAGAGGTGAATCTCTCTCACTCTTGCACGCATAACTGATCACAATCACTCTATCACTCTAATCCAAACAATGTGCAAGAGTGTTATTTCTGAACTCACTGGCCCGTGTGTGTGTAGGCTGGATTTTTAAACAGAGAGAATGCCAAGTTCTGCACCAGACTACACAAATCATTAATGAGAGAATACATCAACTATAATGAGCCATTAAGAACTCTCTCTCTCATTGTGTGTGTGTGTGTGTACAGACTTTCCAGACTATGTACATCTGTATCTGGCATGATGGCCATGGCTCTCTGGTATAGGATGGTTTGTTCTTCATCTCCATCAAAAATTAAAACTTTTCTTTGTATAATTTTACAGAATGTTTGAGGTGCATGTTTGCATGATGTAAACTACTATTAAACATTAACACATGAACCTACAGTAACAAATACATTCATTTTATTCATAAAATCACACCATCCAGCACACACACACACACACACACACACACAGTAGTCATAATTAACGAACATTTAATTGATTAAATTGGACCAGAAGTTTCTCGTACATGTGTGTTTTAAATCATATTCACTGTCTGATCCAGGAGTGGAAAATACTCCAGTATTATTTTTGGAATTTATTCTTTACTTGAGTGTAACTGAAATTGAATACTTCTGCTCTAATTTTATTCAATTTAGAAGAAAATAAATTGACTTTCTACATCTTACATTTAGACCTGAATGTAGTGAAGTCTCTTCATTCTCTCATCCAGTTAAAGACTGCACAATTACATCAATAGAATATTTAACATTTCAGTTTAAAGCATTCAATCAAGTTCATAAATGTAGGAAAAAAATAATCGATCAAGAATTAAGCCAGTTCTTTATTTGCTGTGATCTACTTCCTGGACCTGATAAAATATATCAGCATGTGATTGTTACTTTCACTGAAGTATAATTTTGCAGTAATGTTTCCACGCCTGATACTGTGTGTGTTCCTGTGTAAAGTCTCTCACCGATGCAGTAGCGTCTCGTCCCATCCAGCAGGAACCCGGCTTTACAGATGCACTTGAAGCTGCCATCATCGTTGATGCACATCCCGTTCAAACAGATGTTCCTAATCTTACACTCATCCATATCTGAGCACAAAACACACAGAACCAGTGAGCTAATAATAAAACACACTCCACAGCTGACCACTCAAGGGTCGCTGCCTGTCTCCCTGCATTACCCTTTTAAATCACATCTTAAAACTCTGTAGCCTTTGGGTTTGTTTGATGTTTTAGTACGTCTTGTTAATTAGAATTTTTTTTAATCATTGTTGATTTCTTTTTGTTCTTACATGCATTTCTTGTCTTATTTTGTATTTCCACTTTTAAATCACATTTTAATTTTTTTTCCTTGCTAAATAGTGCTTTGTTTATTTGATGCCTTGTCAATTTTAAATCCTTTTTGGCTTTGTTTATTTCTTTTTTCATTTTTCCTTAATGTTCTTACCTTATTTCAGCCTTGTACAGCATTTTGGCATAATTATTACTTTTAATTGTGATACACAAATAATTTTGACTTCACCCTTGCTGCAGGTTTGTTTGAAAGTGTTAACTAAACTCTACAACTACACCATAAATACATAAGTCATTCTTATTTTAAATAATTATTTAATCAATAATTATTTACTTTCTAATAACTACCATTTCTATTGAATATGATACAACTGAACTGATACAAAAGGCTCAGAGAAAGACACTTGAAAGTAAGTGTTTAATATTTTTAATCTCTCACTTTATTTACCTCTATTTTTTAAATAATGACACTTTATTGTCAAAGAAGTTATCTCAATGAAATTAATTTGCATAGATTTTAAAAAGAGAAACATAATTTCTGCTTCTGACCTTCTTCAGTTTCCACACTCTACACCTTTTGGCTTCCCACTTTCCTTATATGGTAATAACTTCCTGTTTCTTACAACATTCACTCCTTCTAGTGATTGGATGTTCCTTAGCCACTCTAAGCCATGCCTTTTGTTCTTTGTGATGTTTATGCTCCTCTCCTGAGTGCTCCCTGATACAGACAGGTTCATTTCTAATTTATTGTTAATAACAATAAAAATAAAAAATAAAAAAACCCTTTCAGACTCTGAATCAATGTGGGCCATTAGCTTCACCAGACCATGTGGTGTTATATCACAATAGTCAAAGCTTTACATATACTGTACACCAATCAGCCATAACATTAAACCCACTGACAGGTGAAGTGAAGAGCACTGATTATCTCCTTACAGTGGCACCTGTTGAGTGGTGGGATATATTTGGCAGCAAGAGAACAGTCAGTTCTTGAAGTTGATGCTGACACCTTTGTGTTTTAGCCATCATTAACTTTTTCAGCAGTTGGTGCTACAGTACCTCTTCTGTGGGATTGGACCATATGAGCTAGCCTTCGTGCCCCATCAATGAGCTTTTGACACCTGTGACCCTGTCGCTGGTTCACCGGTTGTCCTTCCTTGGAGCACTTCTGTTCAGTACTAACCACTGCATACCAGGAACACCCCACAAGATGTGCCATTTTGGAGATGCTCAGACCCAGTCATCTTGCCATCACAATTTGGTCCTTGTCAAAGTCACTCAGATCCTTACACTCACCCATTTTTCCTGCTTCCAGCACATCAACTTCAAGAACTGACTGTTCTCTTGCTGCCTAATATACCCCACCCCCTGGCAAGTGCCAATGTAATGAGATAATCAATGTTATTCACTTCACTTGTCAGTGGGTTTAATGTTACGGCTGATCACTGTATATTTCTATATTAAAACAATACTGCAATGACACATATTGTGTTTGCTTGTTTTGGTGTAAAAAGGCAGATTTTGTTGTTGTTGTTGATGATGATGATGATGATGATGAGTTTATTTAGTAAAATAATGTACACAATACAAGTATAGTGCACATTAGAATCCATAGATAGCACAATAAAGTGTAAAAACTTATTTTCATTGTGGTCCAAGTACATCAACGGTATATATGTATGGGCGCTGTGTGAGACGGCTGCCTCTCCAGTAGCTCTGTAGTTTTTAGCTCTTTAAACCTCTTTTTTCCACCTTTTTTAACTTTTCTACTCTTCTTACAATGACATAGTGTGTTTTACTGATATAACATGGATATTTTTAACTTTAACATGCCACCAGGAGCCAGTTTTCTCACTTATTCGAGAGAGGAGCTGCTGGCCCTGAAAACAATGGGATGAGCCGGGATACAACACCCCATCCCAGCAGAGCTGAGGAGGAAACACAGGGGCTGCAAAGCTGGAACTAAGCTAAAGGCTAGGTTAGCGGACAACCGGCAGCACTGCAAACCATCCATTCCCTCCGTTATCATGGGGAATGTGAACTCGCTGCTGAATAAAGTCGACGAGCTTTCCGCTCTGAACAACCAGCAGATTTACTGGGAGAGCAGCTTATTTATCTTTACGGAGACATGGCTAACACACCTCGTACCAGATGCTAACGTGGACCTGCGGGGATTCACTGCTGTGAGAGCCGACAGAGACACTAACACATGCAGGAAAAGCAAAGGTGGGGGACTCATCATTTATGTTAACAACCGCTGGTGTAACCCGGGACATATCTCCGTGAAGACAGTTTTATGTTGCCCGGACTTGGAGCTGCTAGCCGTTAGCCTGTGGCCATATTATCTGCCGAGGGAGTTCAGTCACGTGATCACCATCTGTGTTTACATCCCTCCGAGGGCAAACGCAGCCACTGCATGTGAGAGGATTCACTCTGTCACAGCAAGGCTGCAGACACAGCACCCTGAGGCATTTATCATCATTTCTGGGGACTTTAATCACACTACTTTGGACTCTACTTTGGCTGCTTTTTACCAGGCTGTGGTTTGTCCAACAAGGAACAACAGGACAATTGACCTGCTGTATGCTAATGTGAGGGATGCATACAGAGCCACACCCCTCCCCCCACTAGGGAAGTCTGACCACAACCTGGTTCTTCCACAGCCGAAGTACACCCCCCTGGTTCAAAGGCAGCCTGCAACAACTAGCTCCATCAGGAGGTGGTCCCCTGAAATGGAAGATGCTCTCAGGGACTGCTATGACATCACGGACTGGGATGTGCTGCTTAGCCCACACTGTGAGGACATAGAGGGGCTGACACACTGTCTGACAGATTTCCTCAACTTCTGTGCAGAAATGGTCTCCCCCGCTAAGACTGTACGGTGTTACCCTAATAACAAGCCATGGGTAACACAGGAAGTCAAAGCTGTCCTCAACAGGAAGAAGGCCACCTTCAGGAGCAGGGATAGGGAGGTAATGAAAGCAGCACAGCAGGAGGTAAAACGCTGCACGAGGGAAGCTAGGGACAGCTACAGGAGAAAGGTGGAGCAGAAGCTGAAGGAGAACAGCATGAGGGAGGTCTGGGAAGGTGTGAAAACCATCACAGGCCACAATACAAAGACCAGAGTCGTTGAGGGGACAGTGGAGAGGGCGAAGGAGTTGAATGACTTCTTCAATAGGTTCAACCAGCCCACGTCCCCCCCACCCTCTCCCTCATTGCAGCCATCTCTCCTTCTTCCCTCAACACACCTCCCCCCAGTCATCACAGCAGCCCCCTCCTCCCCCTCCTCCCCCACCTCAACACAGACTCCTCCATGCATTACTGCAGACCAGGTCAGAGATCAACTGAGGAAGCTTCACCCCAGGAAAGCAGCAGGCCCGGACAAGGTGTGTTCATGACTACTGAAGACCTGTGCTGCTGAACTGGGTGAACCACTCCAATGCATTTTCAACCTCAGCCTGCAGCTGGGGAGAGTGCCCACCCTCTGGAAGACATCATGTATCGTTCCAGTTCCCAAAAAGAATCGGCCCAGTGAGCTGAACGACTTCCGACCGGTGGCACTCACTTCACATCTGATGAAGACATTGGAGCGGCTTTTCCTCAGCCTCCTCAGACCCCAGGTACAACATGCCCAGGACTGTCTGCAGTTTGCGTACCGGGCAGGTGTTGGTGTGGAAGACGCCATCCTCTACCTGCTACACTGAGCCCACTCGCATCTGGATAAGAGAAATGGCACAGTGAGGATCCTCTTGTTGGACTTCTCGAGTGCCTTCAACACTATCCAGCCCCTATTGCTTCAGGACAAACTGAACAGGATGCAAGTGGACCCCTGTCTGGTCACCTGGATCTCCAGCTACCTCACTGACAGGCCACAATATGTCAGGCTGAAGGACATCATGTCTGACACTGTGATTAGCAGCACCGGAGCACCCCAGGGCACAGTGCTGGCCCCTCTTCTCTTCACCCTGTACACCGCGGACTTCTGCTACAACTCGGAGCTGTGTCACATTCAGAAGTTTGCCGATGACACAGCCATCGTTGGGTGTATCAGTGACGACAGAGAGGAGGAGTATAGGAGCCTGGTGAGGGACTTTGCTGTGTGATGCAACAGGAACCATCTGCAGCTCAACACCTCGAAGACCAAGGAGTTGGTCATTGACTTTGGGAGGTCCAGACCAAGGTCACGACCAGTTCTGATCAAGGGAGTCGAGGTGGAGGCTGTGGACTCCTACAAGTACCTCAGGCTGTGGCTGGACAGCAAGCTGGACTGGACTTGCAACACCAATCACTTATACAGGAAGGGACAGAGCAGGCTATACTTCCTTAGGAGGCTGCAGTCCTTTAACATCTGCAGGAAACTCCTGTGGATGTTCTATCAGTCTGTGGTCGCCAGTGTCCTGTTTTACACCGTGGTATGCTGGGGAGGCAGCACATCCAAGAAGGACACATCCAGGCTGGACAAACTGATCAGGCGGGCCGGCTCTGTGGTCGGCATGAAGCTGGACTCTCTGGTGACGGTGACAGAGAAGAGGACTATGGACAAACTATTGAACATCATGGACGATGCCAGTCACCCTCTGCACACCGTCATCAGCAACCAGAGGAGCCTGTTCAGTGACAGAATGCTCCTTCCCAAGTGCAGGACGAACAGACTCAAAAACTCCTTTGTCCCTCATGCCATCAGACTGTACAACTCCTCTCTGGGGGGGAGGAGGGGTAACAGGAGGACAGAGGATGGGAAGGAGCAGTAGCCTAGCCTGACAATAAGCAATACCGGACAATGTGCAATATAATGTGCAATATAAAGTGCAATATCTCTCCTGCAGCCCCCCCTTTCTCCATTTTATTTTATTTTTTATTTTATTTTTCCTACTCCCCCTTCCTCTCTTCCCCATATCTTATTCTTTTTATATTTGTATATGTAAATACTTAATTTATTTTAATTTATCTAGAAGTTTTTCTCTATTTCTTTTCTCTGTTTATCTGTAATGATGCTGCTGGAATCTTAATTTCCCTGAGGTAACCCTCCCAAAGGGATCAATAAAGTTTAATCTAATCTAATCTAATCTAATCTAATCTAATCTAATCTAATCTAATCTACATCAAGTGCCAAAAAAGGGGGCCATAAGCAAAAGAGGAGCAAAAAAAGGGTGTCCAGAAGGTATACAAAGTAAAATATGGCATGAACTAGAAGATTAACTCAGACATAATAAAAGGATTTTGTGAACGCTGATAAAATTCATTCATTCATTCATTATCTCTAGCCGCTTTATCCTTCTACAGGGTCGCAGGCAAGCTGGAGCCTATCCCAGCTGACTACGGGCGAAAGGCGGGGTACACCCTGGACAAGTCGCCAGGTCATCACAGGGCTGACACATAGACACAGACAACCATTCACACTCACATTCACACCTACGGTCAATTTAGAGTCACCAGTTAACCTAACCTGCATGTCTTTGGACTGTGGGGGAAACCGGAGCACCCGGAGGAAACCCACGCGGACACGGGGAGAACATGCAAACTCCACACAGAAAGGCCCTCGCCGGCCCCGGGGCTCGAACCCAGGACCTTCTTGCTGTGAGGCGACAGCGCTAACCACTACACCACCGTGCCGCCCGCTGATAAAATTGATCAAATAAAAAATTCTTGACATTGGATTTAAAACTATGTGAAACATTTATGGACTGAAACTGATATAGTAGTTCATTCCAGGCAGTTGTATGCACGCAAGATCGAGTCAGTGTGCATTTAGCTAATCAGTCATTTATTGGAAGATCAACAAGGTCTGTTCAAAACACAGCAGAAAAAAATTCAAACAACTTTTCGTGGTTTCTGTGTGTGTGGTTTACCTTGGCAGTTCCTCCCATCAGAAGTGAGTTCAAAGCCAGCATTACACACACAGTGGAAACTCCCCTCCGTATTCACACAGCGTCCATTATTGCAGATACGTCCGTTAGCTACACACTCATCCAGATCTAATAACACGAGACAGAGAGAGAGAGAGAGAGAGAGAGAGAGAGAGAGAGTTAGAATTCGTGCTGTCCCAACAAATGTTAATTAAAGTTACTGCATTGCACTGCTTTTTTTCACTATACAATGAAACGTGCCATTAAGAGTTCACTCTTTTGTCCGCCCTTTACCCTGGCAGCTTCTGGGTGTGGCATGAGTCTAACACTACCAGTAAAGAGCTCTCCTTCTGACCAGTAATCTGCCACACCGCTTGCAGTTATCCAGCTAAGTTTGGGAAGATGCTGTGGATTCAGCATCTGCTGATTGAACTAATGACAAACTTGCTGAGACTTGTGTAAAAACAAGGCTCTGTGAGTGAGATATGGCCAGTGATAGTGGAGAGGCGGAGTCTCCTTCTACACCTGTGTGGAGACGGTGCCTCAGGTCATGTGGTGGGTGGAGGCAATACATCTAACCTGATGAAACATTAGATATATGTACTGTACATCCCAATGTGTGTACAGAGTTCCAGGAATGGAAGGTGCACATAGTGATCACATAAACAAATTAAAAATAAGCTTGTCTCAGTGAGAGGGACAGAACTTTGTCCACAGTTCACTTATTCACAGTATTCCCCGTCCTGAATCTAGCTAACAGATCCGCCCACTGGTAAAGGCTCTCCTCCCTGATGTTAATGAGGCGAGCTGCAGCCAGATGCTGTGATGAGGGCACTAAGGATGACGTTGTCTTTTTAGGCCACGCCCACATTAATACATTCAAGCTTTAAAACATATCACTTTTACTACATTTACGCCTGGCGTCCACATGACTCCAGAGTTTTCCCTAAAACTGAGTCTCTCGGAGACACTCCTGTCCTCGTTTTAGTGTGAAACTCACTCCGGGGTGGTGTTTTAGTGTAGACGGGTGAAAATGGAGACACCCACATCACTTCCCGATTGGGTCTCATCAGTCACGATGCATCCTTCCCTGATTTATCACGTGACTCTTTCCCAGAAGAAAGCGAAGAGCTGTTTATCCCAGCATGCACATGCCCAGTGTACGTGAATGGTCATGTGATCTGTGTTTTCAGGTGTGTTAGTGTGGACGGAGATTGTTTTCATTTTAAAACTAAATCATATTAGTGTGGACGGAGCCTTAGCTGCTTTAGCCGCCTTAGCGGTCACCTCCTTAATGAATTCATGAATGAAAAAATAACGAGGTGATAGAAATAAATAAACTTAGTCAGATGTTTGTACAATCAGTTATGAATAAATCCACCTTTCTGCACCAGTCACCGACAGACAGAAGCAGGAAGTCTGTAATTCACTCCTTTAATCTCATCTCATCTCATTATCTGTAGCCGCTTTATCCTGGTCTACAGGGTCGCAGGCGAGCTGGATCCTATCCCAGCTGACTACGGGCGAAAGGCGGGGTACACCCTGGACAAGTCGCCAGGTCATCACAGGGCTGACACATAGACACAGACAACCATTCACACTCACATTCACACCTACGCTCAATTTAGAGTCACCAGTTAACCTAACCTGCATGTCTTTGGACTGTGGGGGAAACCGGAGCACCCGGAGGAAACCCACGCGGACACGGGGAGAACATGCAAACTCCGCACAGAAAGGCCCTCGCCGGCCACGGGGCTCGAACCCGGACCTTCTTGCTGTGAGGCAACAGTGCTAACCGCTACACCACCGTGCTGCCCCACTCCTTTAATACAGTGTTTAAACAATACAACTTTTGATGTTCATTAACGTCATCAGTTTGTATAAATATTTATTTATTTGCAACCCCGATTCCAAAAAAGTTGGGACAAAGTACAAATTGTAAATAAAAATGGAATGCAATAATTTACAAATCTCAAAAACTGATATTGTATTCACAATAGAACATAGACAACATATCAAACATCGAAAGTGAGACATTTTGAAATTTCATGCCAAATATTGGCTCATTTGAAATTTCATGGCAGCAACACATCTCAAAAAAGTTGGGACAGGGGCAATAAGAGGCTGGAAAAGTTAAAGGTACAAAAAAGGAACAGCTGGAGGACCAAATTGCAACTCATTAGGTCAATTGGCAATAGGTCATTAACATGACTGGGTATAAAAAGAGCATCTTGGAGTGGCAGCAGCTCTCAGAAGTAAAGATGGGAAGAGGATCACCAATCCCCCTAATTCTGCGCCGACAAATAGTGGAGCAATATCAGAAAGGAGTTCGACAGTGTAAAATTGCAAAGAGTTTGAACATATCATCATCTACAGTGCATAATATCATCAAAAGATTCAGAGAATCTGGAAGAATCTCTGTGCGTAAGGGTCAAGGCCGGAAAACCATACTGGGTGCCCGTGATCTTCGGGCCCTTAGACGGCACTGCATCACATACAGGCATGCTTCTGTATTGGAAATCACAAAATGGGCTCAGGAATATTTCCAGAGAACATTATCTGTGAACACAATTCACCGTGCCATCCGCCGTCGCCAGCTAAAACTCTATAGTTCAAAGAAGAAGCCGTATCTAAACACGATCCAGAAGCGCAGACGTCTTCTCTGGGCCAAGGCTCATTTAAAATGGACTGTGGCAAAGTGGAAAACTGTTCTGTGGTCAGACGAATCAAAATTTGAAGTTCTTTATGGAAATCAGGGACGCCGTGTCATTTGGACTAAAGAGGAGAAGGATGACCCAAGTTGCTATCAGCACTCAGTTCAGAAGCCTGAATCTCTGATGGTATGGGGTTGCATTAGTGCGTGTGGCATGGGCAGCTTACACATCTGGAAAGACACCATCAATGCTGAAAGGTATATCCAGGTTCTAGAGCAACATATGCTCCCATCCAGACGACGTCTCTTTCAGGGAAGACCTTGCATTTTCCAACATGACAATGCCAAACCACATACTGCATCAATTACAGCATCATGGCTGCGTAGAAGAAGGGTCCGGGTACTGAACTGGCCAGCCTGCAGTCCAGATCTTTCACCCATAGAAAACATTTGGCGCATCATAAAACGGAAGATACGACAAAAAAGACCTAAGACAGTTGAGCAACTAGAATCCTACATTAGACAAGAATGGGTTAACATTCCTCTCCCTAAACTTGAGCAACTTGTCTCCTCAGTCCCCAGACGTTTACAGACTGTTGTAAAGAGAAAAGGGGATGTCTCACAGTGGTAAACATGGCCTTGTCCCAACTTTTTTGAGATGTGTTGTTGTCATGAAATTTAAAATCACCTAATTTTTCTCTTTAAATGATACATTTTCTCAGTTTAAACATTTGATATGTCATCTATGTTCTATTCTGAATAAAATATGGAATTTTGAAACTTCCACATCATTGCATTCTGTTTTTATTTACAATTTGTACTTTTTCCCAACTTTTTTGGAATCGGGGTTGTACCTACTTATTATATTGGTACCAAACTAGTACCATCACTGTTCTACCATGCCAGGTACTGTACCAAACCCAAAACTTTGGTACTAAACCAACCCTATTTGGTAGCAATTAATGTTCAAATATACGTTTTGTAGGAATCTGGCATCTCTTGTAATGTGTTTGTCTTTCTCACCTTTGCACTCAGTTCTGGTAGCAGTTGTCTGAAACCCAGGAGGACATTGACAGTAGTAGGAACCTGGAATGTTGATGCACTGGCCATGTACACATGGATTACGCTCACACTCGTCATCATCTTAAACAAACACAACACACAGATGTCATGCATATGTATCTACATACAGAATACACAAGTCTCTTAACAAACATGAACATAGTCAAATAAATAAACAGAATAAACACTCTGTGTGTGTGTGTATATATGTGTGTGCGCACTTACCAATACACTCCCCACGGTCATCAAGACGGAAGCCCATGTTACACTCACAGCGGTAACTCCCAGGGACTGGAATGCAGCGACCATTCAAACACAGGTTCCTCACGACTTCACACATGTTTGAAATGTTACCTGAGAGCAACAGGTGTAGAGTCAGTGTGATTGTGTTAGTTTTTAAGGAAATAGTCAAAAGTGTCTTGTTCATTGAGAGTGCAGCAGAGTCATGGTTTGGTCTTGGTCTGGGTATTGGTTCAATCTTTAAGAGAGTTCTCCTCTTAGGCTGAGAATTTGGGCACTTTGGGGAATCTGGGTCTTGGATGGGTTGGAGCTCGGATCTTTGGCAATTTTTTTTTAATTTGATTTTTTAAAATCATTTTCTTGGCCTGGATCATCTCATCTCATCTCATTATCTCTAGCCGCTTTATCCTGTTCTACAGGGTCGCAGGCAAGCTGGAGCCTATCCCAGCTGACTACGGGCGAAAGGCGGGGTACACCCTGGACAAGTCGCCAGGTCATTACAGGACTGACACATAGACACAGACAACCATTCACACTCACATTCACACCTACGCTCAATTTAGAGTCACCAGTTAACCTAACCTGCATGTCTTTGGACTGTGGGGGAAACCGGAGCACCCGGAGGAAACCCACGCAGACACGGGGAGAACATGCAAACTCCGCACAGAAAGGCCCTCGCCGGCCACGGGGCTCGAACCCGGACCTTCTTGCTGTGAGGCGACAGTGCTAACCACTACACCACCATGCCGCCTGGCCTGGATCAGTTTCTTAAAAAGTTTGGGTCTTGAGGCAGTTTGGATCTTGATCTTCAATGGTCTAGCCTCGACTTGAGCCTTGAAGGATTCCTGATTTAAGGGTCCTCTGATCATAGATTTGTAAACATTCTAGATAGTTCCAGTTTTGCTCTGGATCTTCAGGGATGATGGATTTGGAGAATTCTGCTCTTATTATGGGGCACAGGGGGCTGTTCGTGATCTAGGTCTTGGAGACTGTGAGTCTAATCTTTACCTGGATCTAATCACTGGGAAATTTCAGGTCTTGGAGGAGTCTGCTCTTAGTCTGTATCCTGGAAAATCTGTACTTTGTGGAGATTTGGTTTTAGTCTGGACCAGTTTTCTTGGAAAGACTGGGTTTGGGGTCTTGGGGAAGGCCTGGTATGATGTGGATATGTGTTCTTGACTCCAACCTGGTGTAGAAACATACCTGGCACAATGCGTAGTGGTGGTACAACAACTGGATGGTCAGGAGGTTCTGGAACAGGAATAGAAGGGACATATGGACCAGGAACATAAGGATTGTATGGAACATATGGGACAATATTGGGACCAACAGGAACACGTGGGTCGGTACCAGGTACACCAGGAACATAAGGTCCAATAGGACCAGGAACAAGAGGCTGGACCTGTTGGCACAATATCTGGTAGTCCTCTGGAGAAATAAAAGACACACATATAATCAGGTATATAAACACCTATAACAGGTGTGTGTACAGCTAAATCAGGCACAGAATCACATTTAACAGGTATATAGCTAAATCAGGTATACATGCACCTGTATCAGATTATATACAGTGTCTTGCAAAAGTATTCATACCCCTTGAACTTTTTCACATTTTTCCACCTTACAACCACAAACTTAAAAGTTTTTAATTGAGATTTTATGTGATAGACCAACACAGAGTAGCACATAATTGTGAAGTGAAACGAAAATGATAAATGGTCTTCAAAATTTTAAACAAATAAAAATCTGAAAAATGTGGTGTGCATTAGTATTCAGCCCCCTGTACTCTGATACCTCTAAATACAATCCAGTGCAATCAATTGCCTTCACAAGTCATCTAATTAGTTCATAGAGTCCTACTGTGTGTAATTTACTCTCAGCATAAATACACTTGTTCTGTGAAGGCCTCAGTGGTTTGTTAGAGAACACTGAAGAACAAACAGCATCATGAAGACCAAAGAACTCACCAGACAGGTCAGGGATAAAGTTCTGGAGAAGTTTAAAGCAGGGTTAGGTTATAAAAAAATATCCCAAGCTCTGAACATCTCAAGAAGCACTGCTCAATCCATCATTCAAAAATGGAAAAAGTATGGCACAACTGCAAACCTACCAAGACATGGCTGTCCACCTAAACTGACAGAGCGAGCAAGGAGAGCACTGATCAGAGAAGCAGACAAGAGGCCCATGATCACTCTGGAGGAGCTGCAGAAATCCACAGCTCAGGTGGGAGAATCTGTGCACAGGACAACTATAAGTCGTACACTCCACAAATCTGGCCTTTTTGGAAGAGTGGCAAGAAGAAAGCCATTGTTGAAAGACAGGCATAAGAAGCCATGTAGGGGACACAGCAAACATGTGGAAGAAGGTGCTTTGGTCAGATGAGACCAAAGTTGAACTTTTTGGCCTAAATGCAAAGCGCTATGTGTGGCGGAAAACTAACACTGCTCATCACCCTGCACACACCATCCCCACTGTGAAACATGGTGGTGGCAGCATCATGCTATGGGGATGCTTTTCTTCAGCAGGGACAGGGAAGCTGGTCAAAGTTGATGGGAAGATGGATGGAGCTAAATACAGGGCAATCCTGGAAGAAAACCTGTTGGAGGCTGCAAAAGACTTGAGACTGGGAAGGAGATTCACCTTCCAGCAAGACAATGACCCTAAACATACAGCCAGAGCTACAATGGAATGGTTTAGATCAAAGAATATTCATGTGTTAGAATGGCCCAGTCAAAGTCCAGACCTAAATCCCATTGAGCATCTGTGGCAAGACTTGAAAATTGCTGTTCACAGACACTCTCCATCCAATCTGGCTGAGCTTGAGCTATTTTGCAAAGAAGAATGGGCAAAAATTTCAGTGTCTAGATGTGCAAAGCTGGTAGAGACATACCACAAAAGACTTGCAGCTATAATTGCAGCAAAAGGCGGCTCTACAAAGTATTGACGCAGGGGGGCTGAATATTAATGCACACCACATTTTTCAGATTTTTATTTGTTTAAAATTTTGAAGACCATTTATCATTTTCGTTTCACTTCACAATTATGCGCTACTCTGTGTTGGTCTATCACATAAAATCTCAATAAAAAACTTTTAAGTTTGTGGTTGTAAGGTGGAAAAATGTGAAAAAGTTCAAGGGGTATGAATACTTTTGCAAGGCACTGTACATGAGTAACAGGTATATTTCTCTTGGACTATCAGTTGAGGTCTGTCTGTTTATAGCTATATATGCTACAGACAGACAGCATGCTGTTAGCATGATGATGAACAGGAAGTTAAGAGGCCTTGGCCTGGGCAAATTAAAAGACTTTTTGGAACTTTCAGCATCACTGAATTAATAATCTAAGTAGGTGTATGTATATTTTTGCATGTATGTGTAATTTAGGCCCTGTGTTGATTTCAGGAAAAACAAAATAAATTAAAACCTGTGCACCAAATTATTTTTTTTTTTATTAAAAATGTATGTTGTAAAATTATTCTGCCCCAGAAAAAGAACAGTTCAAAGAAATCACTAAAAGCCTGATATTGCTATGACATTCATGTCCATGTGTGTAAACTTTTGGACACAGCTGTTGGTATGTATATATGTATGTATACCATAAGTTGCCAGTTTATTAGTTATACCAAACTACTAAATAATTAAATAGCAGTTCAGTGTACAAATCCCATTTCCAGAAAAGTTGGGATATTTTCCAAAAATGCAATACAAAAAAACCCTGTGATTTTTAATTCACATAAACCTTTATTTAATTGATAAAAGTACACAGAAAAGATTTTCAAGAGTTTTACTGACCAAATTAATTGTATTTTGTAAATATAAACGAAGTTAAATTTGATTCCTGCAACACACTCAATTAAAGTTGGGACAGAGGCATTATTACTGTTGTGTTCAATCACCTTCCCTTTAATAAAACTTTTTAATCATATGGGATCTGAGGATACGAATTATTGCAATTCTGCAGTTAGAATTTTTGTCCATTTTTGCTTGATATAAGACTTCAGCTGCTCAACAGTCCGTGGTCACCATTGTCTGAATCTCCTCTTCATGATGACCTATACATTCTCAATAGGAGACAGATCTGGACTGGCAGCAGGCCAGTCAAGCACATGCACTCGTTGTGTCTATGAAGCCACGGTGTTGTATCCCGTGCAGAATGAGGCATGGCATTGTCCTGCTCAAATAAGCATGGACTTCCTGGGAAGAGATGTCGCCTTGATGAATATGTCTCTCTAAAATCCTAATATATACCCCAATACAGTGGTGTTTGAAAGTTTGTAAACCTTTTTGAATTTTCTATATCTCTGCATAAATATGACCTAAAACATCATCAGATTTTCGCACAAGTCCTAAAAGTAGATAAAGAGAACCAAGTTAAACAAATGAGACAAAAATATTATACTTGGTCATTTATTTATTGAGAAAAATGATCCAATATTACATATCTGTGAGTGGCAAAAGTATGTGAACCTTTGCTTTCAGTATCTGGTGTGACCCCCTTGTGCAACAATAACTGCAACTAAATGTTTCTGGTAACTGTTGATCAGTCCTGCACACCGGCTTGGAGGAATTTTAGCCCGTTCCTCCGTACAGAACAGCTTCAACTCTGGGATGTTGGTGGGTTTCCTCATATGAACTGCTCACTTCAGGTCCTTCCACAACATTTCGATTGGATTAAGGTCAGGACTTTGACTTGGCCATTCCAAAACATTCACTTTATTCTTCTTTAACCATACTTTGGTAGAATGACTTGTGTGCTTAGGGTCGTTGTCTTGCTGCATGACCCACCTTCTCTTGAGATTCAGTTCATGGACAGATGTCCTGACATTTTCCTTTAGAATTCGCTGGTATAATTCAGAATTCATTGTTCCATCAATGATGGCAAGCCGTCCTGGCCCAGATGCAGCAAAACAGGCCCAAACCATGATACTACCACCACCATGTTTCACAGATGGGATAAGGTTCTTATGCTGGAATGCAGTGTTTTCCCTTCTTCAAACATAACGCTTCTCATTTAAACCAAAAAGTTCTATTTTGGTCTCATCTGTCCACAAAACATTTTTCCAATAGCCTTCTGGCGTGTCTACATGATCTTTAGCAAACTGCAGATGAGCAGCAATGTTCTTTTTGGAGAGCAGTGGCTTTCTCCTTGCAACCCTGCCATGCACACCATTGTTGTTCAGTCTTCTCCTGATGGTGGACTCATGAACATTAACATTAGCCAATGTGAGAGAGGCCTTCAGTTGCTTAGAAGTTACCCTGGGTTCCTTTGTGACCTCGCCGACTATTACACGCCTTGCTCTTGGAGTGATTCTTTGTTGGTCAGCCACTCCTGGGGAGGGTAACAATGGTCTTGAATTTCCTCCATTTGTACACAATCTGTCTGACTGTGGATTGGTGGAGTCCAAACTCTTTAGAGATGGTTTTGTAACCTTTTCCAGCCTGATGAGCATCAACAATATTTTTTCTGAGGCCCTCAGAAATCTCCTTTGTTCATGCCATGATACACTTCCACAAACATGTGTTGTGAAGATCAGACTTTGATAGATCCCTGTTCTTTAAATAAAACAGGGTGCCCACTCACACCTGATTGTCATCCCATTGATTGAAAACACCTGACTCTAATTTCACCTTCAAATTAACTGCTAATCCGAGAGGCTCACATACTTTTGCCACTCACAGATATGTAATATTGGATCATTTTCCTCAATAAATAAATGACCAAGTATAATATTTTTGTCTCATTTGTTTAACTGGGTTCTCTTTATCTACTTTTAGGACTTGTGTGAAAATCTGATGATGTTTTAGGTTATGTTTATGTAGAAATATAGAAAATTCTAAAGGGTCCACAAACTTTCAAGCACCACTGTATATAAATGGTACCTTCACACATGTAACTCCCCCATGCCATGGGCACTGATTCCCCCCTGCCACACCATCACAGTTGCTGCTTTTTCACCTTTCTCTAATAACAAACTGGATGGTCATGTTCACCTTTGGCACTGAGAATTTGATGTCTGGTTTTCCCAAAAACGAGCTGAAATGTGACTCATCTGACCATTGTTTTTCAGGCCATCTGAGATGAGTTCAGGCCCAGAGAAATCAGCCACATTTCTGCATAGGATTGATGAATGGCTTCGTCCTTGCATAATGCAGTTTCAGGTTGTATTTCTGGATGCAGTGCCGGACTGTGTTAAGTGACAACAGTTTTCTGAAGTACTCCTGAGCCCATGGGGGTATATTTGTCACATTAGCATGATGGTTTCTCAGGCAGTGCCGCCTGAGGGCTTGAAGGTCATGCCCATTCAACAGTGGTTTCTTTTTTTTTTAAAGATTTTTTTGGCTTTTTTCACCTTTACTGGATAGGACAGTGTAGAGACAGGAAATGAGTGGGAGAGAGAGAGAGAGAGACGGGGAGGGATATGACTTCGGGTCGGAATCAAACCCGGGTCCCTGGATTTATGGTATGGCGCCTTATCCACCTGAGCCACGATGTCCCTCAACAGTGCTTTCTCACCTCACCTCCGAATTCTCTGAATCTTTTCACAATATTATGGACTGTAGATTTTGAAAGACCAAAAATCTTGCATTGAGAAATGTTCTTTTTGAATTGATGAACAATTCTCTTCCGAACTTTGGCACAAAGGGGTGAGCCATGCCCCATTCTTGCTTGCAAAGACTGAGCTTTTGATGCTGCTCCTTTTATACTCAATCATGTGACCAATTCTGGTGTGGATTTAAAGGGGGGGTGCACCTGGGGCATGCCCCCTCATTCAAAAAAAAAAAAGTTTTAGTATTGCAGATACCGAGATATGCCCACTGTTTTTTATTTAATTAATACAGTTTTTTAAAAATAAACAAAATAAATCGTTATGTGGGATTGAGCTGAAGAGTTTATTGTATAAATTTATATTTAATAGTAGGTCCTATAGGTTTTTTTCACTTGTGACACAAATGCAGTGAAAAGCAAGCTGGGCAAGTCCTGTTGGATTTTAACAGGGCGCGGAAACTTCATGCATCAACATAATAACAGTGTGGGAAATAAGGCCAGATCGGCAGATGACCGGGAATTTTCACAATATGTCCATCTGTATTTCAAAAGCATCAAACCAGATGGTCCATGAAAAATGGTAAAGATATGGGTCTAATCTACTTCTAATTTTCTTCCAAATGTTACACTGGGTAAATACATTATGTCGTAACACGGCCTGTGATTGGCCGATCACAGATGATCTCGATGACAAGTTGCCTCTCATCAGCAAGTAGGAGTGCATTCTGGCCTGACACCACGCCACACTGTTATCAGCTGGGTAGGTTTACCACTAACGGTAAAAGAAAATAGACTACTACAGGTTTTGGACCCTGATAAAGTGTTTTTTCCATCATGTTTTAACCCTTTGGGATCAAGAGCTTCTCCGGTGAAGCTTGGCAGGTTTAGAATGAGTAGGTCACGGATTTAGATTAATATCTTCATACAAGCATGATAAACATATTGACAGAAACTTAAAAGTTTACACTTTCCTATGTGCCCACTGCCAAATAATATTATAGTTTTTAAATTACCTAAATTAGATGAAACATAAAACTTGTCCACTTACTCAATCACACCAGAGTCAGAGCACTGGGCACCCACTTACACATTCATAAAAGACTTCCCATGGTAAGAGCATGATAATCACTTTCACTCTTTCAGTTTCCATTGGTTTCTCTTTCATAGTGTTTTCTTCTATTTTCTAAGTTCTAGTCCAGCAGATTTTAGTCTGAAACCCAAATGATATGACCGTATCTAGTTTTGAATCATTTTAAAAGTAATTTTGTTACAAAGTTACTTGGAATATCATCCTCAAAATTTCAACTCTATTATGTAAGAATAGTTGTATTGTTAATTACTAAATTTCTCATAGACTTTTTATAAACATAGTATAAAAATAGTCATAGTGGACATAATGTTTCATGAGTGTTATTATAGTACCTATATATGATTACCCGTAAGTTGTAACCAGCTGGAACATTCTTGACCCCCAGACTTTTTTCTAGACATGGAACTGACCTGTGTGTGCTACTGTTTTCTTGGGTAGAACTTTAAGCATGTTTTTTCTTGAATCTTCTGACATTTTCTTGTAAATTATATTCAATTTGTAGTGTAATTAGCAACTAATGTCGAGTGTAATTTGACCTTTGAAGATCACAAAAATGTGCCTGGAAATAGCTGAGAAGTCATCTCCAGGCATCTAAAGCCCTTCAGCTTCCGGGGCCCTAAGGTGAGCCCCGGACCCTTGGCCACATTGTTCTGGGCCTTTGGCCCATCATTCGGACAGGCTGAAATTTGGATGGGCAGATAACATTTCAGACTCTTCTGTCTTGTGACAGTCTGCTTAAAATTCCCCAATGAGCTCAGATTGCTGTTACTTAAACAGTAATAATTTATTGATAGAAGGTGTTTTGTGTTCAGTGTACTACACTGTAGTGTGTCATGTTGTAACGCATTATATGACAATGCAACTTTCATAAACATTACCATATATAAGTTGTAAACATATCTGTTTAGTCAAGCCTTTTGTTAATGGTGTTTATGAGGTAAAGGTGTAGATCTGGAGGGTCCTCAGACAGAGTGTTTTGGTAAACTGGGATGTATGGATGCTGTCAGTCCCCCACTCGCTTGCTCACTCGAGTTTGTTGATGGTGTAGTGGCTGCTGCTTTATGTCCCAGGGCTCCCTCATGCCTGTGTTACCTTCTGGCTCTCCCCTTTTAGTTATGCTGTCATAGTTAGTTGCCGGAGTCCCTGCTTGTACTCAGTGCAATATGTATACTGTTCCTACTTATTCAGGTGACATTGGGCATACCTAACAACCTGTGTTCCCCCCCCCCCACCCCCCAAATCTGTCCCTCTGAGTTACATGTCAATCCTGGGATCGAGATGCTGAACCTCTTCTGCTCCTCGGACCTGCCTGATCCATCCTGGTGCCCTGTGTCTGGTTGGAGTCTCATCACATCGCTCCTGTGGAGGACGGCCCCATGTGGACAGTTGAAAGTCACACTTTGAAGATGCTCTGGACTCTTACAGTAATGCTTTTATGGCTGAGGACTACAGTTGACTTGCTAACTTTAGGACTGCAGTTGTCATGAACAGTTTTGCACTCAAGTTTCCATCAATGAAGAGTTTATAACATCAACGAAACTGACTTCATGTTAAAACTGTTAATGTTATAGTCATGTTGTCTGTTGCTGCCCAAATGAGGATGGGTTCCCTTTTGAGTCTGGTTCCTCTCGAGGTTTCTTCCTCATGTCGTCTGAGGGAGTTTTTCCTTGCCACCGTCGCCACAGGCTTCATCATTGGGGATAGATTAGGGATAAAATTAGCTCATGTTTAAAGTCATTAAAATTCTGTAAAGCTGCTTTGCGACAATGTTTATTATTAAAAGCGCTATACAAATAAACTTGACTTGACTTAATTATGTTCTACACATATACCTGCAACTCTGACAATATAATTTTAAGTGACTAATAAAATGGTTTTGAAAGTTCCTAGTTTTTAAATATTTTTGATATGGTCATTTTCTTTAAGAGATTTCATTTATAACATGTCTCTGACAGCTCAAAATGCATCTCCAGGCATTTAAAAACTGCACAGTTTCCAGGGGACACTGGGGGCCCCCCCAGCCCCAAGCCTTACTGGGTTAACCCCCCCTTCCCATTTTCCTGGATCCACCCTGCAATTAACCTGCTTATTGTGGAATCTTCCAGAATGGTGTTACTTGAATATCCTGTAAACTTTGCAGTCTTATTTTGTCTCTGTCCAACTATTTTTGAGTGTGTTGCAGACATCAAATTCTAGCTTTGTTTATCTCATCTCATCTCATTATCTGTAGCCGCTTTATCCTGTTCTACAGGGTCGCAGGCAAGCAGGAGCCTATCCCAGCTGACTACGGGCGAAAGGCGGGGTTCACCCTGGACAAGTCACCAGGTCATCACAGGGCTGACACATAGACACAGACAACCATTCACACTCACATTCACACCTACGGTCAATTTAGAGTCACCAGTTAACCTAACCTGCATGTCTTTGGACTGTGGGGAGCTTTGTTTATATTTACAAAATACAATTAAGTTGGTCAGTAAAACTATTGAAAATCTTTTGTCAGTTAAATAAATGTTCACATGAATTACCAAATCACATATTGTTGTTTTGAATGCATTTTGGAAACTAACCCAACATTTCTGGAAATGGGGTTAATACAGGGTTAGTCAAAATTATGTTAACACTTAAATAGTAGAAACCATTTATTCACAAAATATACATCATACGTGCAAGATGATTTGCAGGATGGTCTCAACCTGTTCAAGTAACAGTACCATTTAAAGCCCAGACACACATTTCACAGTCATGGCGCACCACACATTCAGGAGAAAAATAATCCATTAGTGTTAACATAATTTAAACTAACCCTGTATATGTGTGACAAGTGTGCTACCTGTTCCATGGCTGGGGCAAATCTCAGGGATGGTGTTTCTGGCCCAGCAACGGCCCACTGAGCAGCAGCACTGGGTCTTGGTCATACGCTGGGAGTTCTGGTTTGCACAGCGGTTATTTATGATACTGTCAAAGCAAAGTCCTGCATGGGCATCTGTACAGTAAAAGAGGAGACATTAGGAGATATCAGAGTCTCAGATTATACCATCACTGCCAAATGAATGGGGAACCAACATTGCTTTTGTCAGAGAAGAGAAAAAAATTAAAGCCGCAAGCGGCCTCGACGGGCCCTCGCGCCAGCGGCCAAGGGGGGCGGGGGCATGGGTCCCCGCGACATAACTTCCACAGCTTCTTCGGCAAGAGACATTACTCCCACAATGGCGACAAAGCACAGAATTGGACACATGGTAACAATAGGGTCTCGCACTGTACGGTGCTCGGGGGGCGCTATAGAGGCCCTGAGGCCCGCCTGGATCTGGGCTTCTGGTTCTCAGTAGCGGTGGCAGTCTAAGAAAAAGGAGCCAAATTTCGTGCGTTGTCGACCATGGCAAGCGCCCCAATAAGGGTCTTGTAAAGAGTTTGCTTGCCAAGTTTGACAAATCAGAAGCTGCAATATCATTTTTGCCATAACCAGCACCCCCAGGGGCGAAAGTGCACAAAATTTGGCGTATATGTCAGGTGAGCTATGAAGAGTTTGCGTATGAAGTTTGATGACAATTGAGTAAATAGAAGACGAGATATAGATTTTTGAAGAAAAAATTTTGTGGTTTTTCCCATGTCAGTAGGTGGCGCTATGCTGCACATGAGCGATTATGAGTTGGAAAAATAAGTGTCTACAACAGCAACGTACTATCACAAGGTAGTGGTGTGAAGGAAAAGCATTATGGAATTATTTACCAAAAACCCGTTTTGGAGCAATTGCGTCGGCCAAAAACAGCGCCCCCCATGGACGAAAATTCCCAAAATGTGGTATACATGACATGGGAGGTAGTAAGAGGGTGGCCGTGAAGTTTGACCAAATTTGAGGAAAGATTGGATTTTTTGCCCAAAAATAGCGCCCCCAGTGGCGAAAGTGCACAAAATTTGGCGTATATGTCAGGTGAGCTATGAAGAGTTTGCGTATGAAGTTTGATGACAATTGAGTAAATAGAAGATGAGATATAGATTTTTGAAGAATAAATTTTTTGGCTTTTCCCATGTCAGTAGGTGGCGCTACGCTGTACATGAGCGATTATGAGTTGGAAAAATAAGTGTCTACAACAGCAACGTACTATCACAAGGTAGTGGTGTGAAGGAAAAGCATTATGGAATTATTTACCAAAAACCCGTTTTGGAGCAATTGCGTCGGCCAAAAACAGCGCCCCCCATGGACGAAAATTTCCAAAATGTGGTATACATGACATGGGAGGTAGAAAGAGGGTGGCCGTGAAGTTTGACCAAATTCGAGGAAAGATTGGAATTTTTGCCCAAAAACAGCGCCCCCAGTGGCGAAATATCACAGAAATTGGGTAACATGTCAGAAGCCCAAAGAGTGATTTGCGTGTGAAGTATGAGCAGTTTTGAGCAATCAGAAGATTTGTTATGAATTTTTAAGCATGTAAAATTTTGCATCGAAAATTGATTGACGTATAACTTCTGAACGGCTTATCGTACGTGAAACGTATTTAGTAACTTTTGTCAGCCATGTCTGTAGATGATGTGTCTCAATTTTGGTGACATTCCTACGAATGGTCTAGGAGGAGTTGCGCCGTCTTCGTGGCCATGCATTTCGCACAAAAGTGAAATTACCTCACTTCCTGTTGGGCGTGGCTAATGCATTGGCATTACATTTTTGTCCGGCTTAGTGAGATACATATGCGTACCAAATGGCATGCCACTACTACAAACTACATGGCACCCTGGCACCTTAATGCGGGAGGCCAAAATCACAACGACTTAGGGGGCGCTATAGAGGCCCGGAGCCCCGGCCAAGTTTGGGCTTCTGGTTCTGAGTAGCGGTGGCAATTCTCGGAACTGGTGCCAAATTTCGTGCGTTTTCGCCCATGGCAAGCGCCCCGAAAATGGCCCAACAGCGGAGAAAAATAAAGAAGAAGAAGAAGACGGAAGAAGAAGAAGAAGAAGAAGACGGAAGAAGAATAATAATAGTGAACTCTTACAAGAACAATAGGGCCTTCGCCCATAGGGCTCAGGCCCTAATAAAGAAAGAGAGGACAAAAGGGCATTTAGCATTTAACAGCATGTACATTTACAACATGCATTCCTTCCATGGCCAACATCCCTTGTGTAAACCCAAAACCAGACAAAATCAGTTGAACATCCCTGACTCCAAGAGGAGGGGGTTGGCTGCATGTTTGGAAGAAGCTCTTGGCTGGAAAATCAGAATTCCCTCAACAGTGTCATCAACCTCTCACTGAGAAGCAAAGGGAAAGCCACAATTTACTTTATTATTTGGTTCCAAAGTGAAGAGACAGAGTTGAATGATCACATGGACAATATGTTTTAGTGGAAGAGTCTCTATATGTCCAGACAGAATGTAGCATTATAGTGCCACCATGATGTCAGTGCCAACCTGTGTACTCTCATGTTTTAGCTCTCAGAAAATGTGTAAACTGAATCTCATCTCATCTCATTATCTGTAGCCGCTTTATCCTGTTCTACAGGGTTGCAGGCAAGCTGGAGCATATCCCAGCTGACTATGGGCAAAAGGCGGGGTACACCCTGGACAAGTCGCCAGGTCATCACAGGGCTGACACAGACACAGACAACCATTCACACTCACATTCACACCTACGCTCAATTTAGAGTCACCAGTTAACCTAACCTGCATGTCTTTGGACTGTGGGGGAAACCGGAGCACCCGGAGGAAACCCACGCGGACACGGGGAGAACATGCAAACTCCACACAGAAAGGCCCTCGTCAGCCACGGGGCTCGAACCCGGACCTTCTTGCTGTGAGGCGACAGTGCTAACCACTACACCACTGTGCCACCATAAACTGAATCATTGATGTAATTAAACATTGAAAAGCATTTTACACAACAGATTTTGGCTAGCATAGGCTTCCATTACTTGTTAGCAGTGATGGCTGGTGGTGATATTAGATCTCGAGGCTAAAATGTAATAATATCTATAAATATCCTAATGATGAAACTATTTGGGTAAAATATTACACACACAGGGCGGCACGGTGGTGTAGTGGTTAGCGCTGTCACCTCACAGCAAGAAGGTCCGGGTTCGAGCCCCGTGGCCGGCGAGGGCCTTTCTGTGCGGAGTTTGCATGTTCTCCCCGTGTCCGCGTGGGTTTCCTCCGGGTGCTCCGGTTTCCCCCACAGTCCAAAGACATGCAGGTTAGGTTAACTGGTGACTCTAAATTGAGCGTAGGTGTGAATGTGAGTGTGAATGGTTGTCTGTGTCTATGTGTCAGCCCTGTGATGACCTGGCGACTTGTCCAGGGTGTACCCCGCCTTTCGCCCGTAGTCAGCAAGGATAGGCTCCAGCTTGCCTGCGACCCTGTAGAAGGATAAAGTGGCTAGAGATAATGAGATGAGATGAGATTACACACACACACCATTGGTGGAGTCATTGCACTTGGTTCCACAAAAAAAAAAAAAATCAAAATTATCTGGTTTAAGACATTTGTTAACAGCAACTAATCTGATATGGAGCTAAATGTAAATGGCATATTGTTGCCTTATATTGATGATTTATATTGATGATTAGTTTTGCTAGCACATTTATGCCAATCACTCTTGCTTGTGAGATATAGTAACCTATTTTCAACCAAAAATACAATTGATCTTATCCAAAAGGCAGAGCCTTGGAAAATGCCATGTATCAATTGGCTGCTTTTGTGATGGCAGAGCCATGATGAATATTTTATTTTACATTTGCCTTTACATTTATGGCATTTGGCAAACACCCTTAACCAGAATAACATACATAAGTGCTTTAAAGTCTCTATCAATAACTACATCCTGATAGTGGTTCACTAGGTCATGGACTAAGAATACCATCTGTCTAAAATCTCTTTTGGGGAAGTGATATAGTAAGAAAGGCACAAAGACAAAACCAGATTTTTTTAAAATGAAAGTGCTAATTTAAATACTTCAGGAAGAGGTAGGTATTTAATCATCATTTGAAGACAGCCAGTGACTCAGCTGTTCAAAAATTTATGGGAAGTTCATTCCACCACCGAGGTGCCAGAACAGACAAGAGTCTTGATGCATGTCTTCCTTGTACTCTGAGAGATGGTGGGACCAGTCAAGCAGTGCTAGAGAATCAGAGGGACTGTGGTGCAGTGAGGGGTGTGATAAGTGCTTTGAGGTAAGTGGGTGATGGTCCAATTTTGCCTTTTTAGGCAAACATCAGTGTTTTAAATCTGAGGCAGCAGCTACAGGAAGACAGTGGAGATACTGTAGCAATAGGGTGGTGTGGAAGAACTTAGGAAGGTTGACAACGAGTCATGCAGATGCATTCTGGATTAGTTGCAGATGTTGAATGGTGCTCAGAGGCAGACCTGCCAGGAGTGAGTTGCAGTAGTCCAGTCTTGAAATGACAAGGGACTGAACAAGCACCTGAGAGGCCTCTTTGGATAGAAATGGACCCAAGGTTGCATGCAGTGACTGAAGATGAAATCAGAGAGTTATCCAGGGAGATCACAAGATCCTGATGTAGGGAGGAATCACCTGGGATGAACAGCAATTCAGTTTTGCTCAGATTCAGTTGCCATCCATGATGATGTCTTTCAAACATGCTGAGATCTGAGTGGAAACATGAGAGTCTGAGGGAGGGAAGGAGAGGATGAGTTCAGTGTCATCCACACAGCAGTGGTATGAGAACCCATGAGAGGATATGACCACAGCAAGAGATCAAACATAGAGGGAGAACAGAAAGGACCCAGTACTGAACCTTGTGGGACACCAGTGGAGAGTCTGTGTGGTGGAGCAGATGTGGATCCCCTCCATGTCACCTGATATGACTGACCTTCCAGGTAGGAAGCAAATCATGGCCATGCTGTGCCATGAATTTCAAGACTCATGAGGATGGACAAGAGAGTCTTGTGGTTGACTGTCTGTCAAATGCTACTGAAAGATTGGTGAGGATGAGGACTAATGACAATGTGGCTGATCTAGCAGCATGTAGCTTTTCAGTGATGGCCAAAAGGGTAATCTCTGTGGAATGTGCCACTTTGAAGTGAGTTAGGATCTTGGAGGTTGTTTTGTGAGAGGTAGAGAGACAGTTGTTTGTAGACAATGTGCCTGTCAGGTAGTACAGAGCAGGAGAAGCTGAAGTAGTGAAGAAAAGATGTTTTGGAGTTTGCAAAGCTCTTTTGCAGAAGTTTCCAGCTTTCCTTGTAGAAGGTAATCTTAGCAGCATTTATTTTGTTGAACTAATTCCTTTAAAAATAATGATAATAAAATGATAACCATGTCACTGACCATGTCAGTGACTCATTGCATTGAGATTTTAACTAACAACTTCACTAACTAGCACACACTTTAACTGATAAGCTACAAGCAGTTGTATTTGTATCCCTATTAACAGAGAACATTGTTAGACCATTCAGTAACATTTACAGTTATAGGTTTTAATAAGGTAAAGCTGTAGATAAGGCTGCTGTTGCTCAGACAACCTTCTTCAACAAACACTAACATTATCAAAATGTTTATATTAATACTTTAGATTTGCAAAAAGATTTAAATATTCTGCAAACCTCAAATTGTTAGGGAAGATGTTTGCATTTCTGTTTTACTGAAAAGGTTCCACCAAATAAAATTGGCTATGAAGGATTTCAACTTGTTCTGGGAGAGGGAAAGAGTGATGGAGAGATCTGCTGGCACATTCCAGAAAGACAGAGAGCGAGAAATAAGTGCATGACTCATATTTCCCTACATCAATCTTCTTAACCCTTTATGTCTCCCTTTATCTTTTTCTTTATCTTCCTGTTAGTGGCCATCTCTCTCTGTCTGTCTCACTAACCCTCTCTTTTCATTCATCCCCCTTCCCCCCACATCATCTCATATACAGAGAAGCTGTTGTGGAATCACTGACGCCCATTGACTGACCTAAATTCTGCTGCAGGGATACAGTAAAGGTTTCATGAGTTTTGTAATGTGTGTGTGTGTGTGTGTGTGTGTGTGTGTGTGTGCGCTAAGCTCAAGAAAGAAACTAAAAAATACCCCAATTGCATAGTATGTGCAGTCCAGAAAGTTTTTTTCCCCTCTCCACATTTGTGGAGTGTCCTTTCAGGTTCTCATAAAAACTTCTTCCACAAAAGCAGGTGAGTTAGGTACACTATAAACTATAGAACAGGTTCTTCAGTCCTTTTTCGAAGCCCCACCCACATTTACTCACTGTTTTTATATACATCAAGCTTCTTAAACAGGGATATTCCACTAACATGGTGGCAATTCTTTTATATGTTAATTTAAAATTAATGTACTGAGGGCATGGAAATGTTAGGGGGTGGCACGGTGGTGTAGTGGTTAGCACTGTCACCTCACAGCAAGAAGGTTTTGGGTTCGAGGCCAGTGGCTGATGGGGGCATTTCTGTGTGGAGTTTGCATGTTCTCCCCATGTCAGTGTGGGTTTCCTCCAGGTGCTCTGGTTTCCCCCATAGTCCAAAGACATGCAGGTAAGGCCCGGTCCCACTGCACTTACGGATGCAAAGAGGATGTAAAACGTAAAAAAATCTTTGCCATCCGTTGGAAAATGCTATGCATCCGTTGTGTACTCATTGCATACGTGCTTCATACGCTCTATCCATCGAGCATCCGTTCACTGTGATTTCATCCGCGCAAAAAGTTTTGAGCTGCACAAAACTTTTAGAACGGATGAACTTTCCGCCGTGTACGATGTAAATCCGCGACATATACGAGCAACAAACGTTCTATGTCCGTTATCATCCGTTAAACGTCTGCTGTATCCTCTCTGCATCCTCTGGGCATCCTCGCAACTCACATCCGCTGCAGCTGAAAACAGAAAGAGGGAGGAAAGATAAGGTACATGAAACGTCTATTCATCGTTAGTAGCACAGAAATAGAAAGGATGTAAGCGTATGCATCTTGTATATAAAGTATTCAAAACGGACAAAGCGTTTATATCTGGGATGTATCTCGTATATTTAGGATGTCTGGAGTATGTCTAGAGTATGTAGAAGGACACCTAGCGGACAATCGATATTTTGTATAAAAAGGGGGAGAAAATCATCTGGATCTCAGTATGAGTCGAACAGCCATGGTGTACAGATCTCATCACCCTTGGTCTTGGTCTTCAACATCATCAGTTGTTCTCCACCATGGATGATCAAATAGTCCATATGTTAGCTGCACTCATTCAACAGCAGAACCACAACCTGTTCAGACTGTATCAAGTTTTAGACAGAAGGAGAAAAAGGAGACGTCCAAGAGCTGTGTGGGTCCGAGGATGGATCATGAGAAGAATGGAGTTTGGACTGTATGACCAGTTGATGGTGGAGCTGAGGAATGAAGACCCTCGTGCATTCCATCACTTCATGAGGATGCCACCAGCCATGTTTGATGAACTTGTAGAGCGTCTGAGACCCAGGTTGACCAAGGCTAGCACCAACTTCCGTCCCAACCTGGACCCTGGACTGAAGGTGGCACTGACTCTGCGGCACCTGGCCTCTGGAACCACATATAGAAACATGCAGTATGCATGGAGGGTGCCACACAACAGCATCAGCAAAGTCGTCAGAGAAGTGGTACAGGCCATCGTTGAAGAATACGTGGACGAACTCCTCAGGTGCCCCACCACTGAACAAGGCTGGAGACAACTTGCAGAGGATTGGTATCAGAGGTGGAACTTTCCCCACATCGTTGGAGCCATAGATGGGAAGCACATGGCCTGCAAAGCTCCAGCCAACTCAGGGTCCACTTATTACAACTACAAGGGCTTCTTCAGTATCATCCTCTTTGCCATGGTTGATGCTGACTACAAGTTCATCTACATCGATACTTCAGGCAACGGGTCAGCTTCAGATGCCCAGATATACAACGCAAGTGACCTCAAGGATGGGCTGGAACGCAACCTCATCATGGGTTTTCCAGGTCAAGACCCCCTTCCCAATGACACACAAGATGTGCCCTACTTCATCGTTGGTGATGATGCGTTCTCCCTCAGAACCTACCTCATGAAACTGTACAGTTCAAGATACCTCACCCGTGAAGAGAGGATCTTCAACTACAGGCTGTCCAGGGCAAGACGGGTGGTGGAGAACGCCTTCGGCATCCTGGCCAACAGGTTTCAGATACTTCTCACCACCATGCAGCATGACCCAGAGACTGTGAGGAGCATCGTGGAAGCTTGCTGCATCCTGCACAATCTCATGCGCACCCGCTACCCAGTGTTGCAGAACAGACTTGTCGACTGTCAACAAGGGAATGGGGAAATGAAGCCTGGTGAATGGATGTAAGGACGTAACCTGATGGACACTGTGGGTGTACAAGGCCCCAACAGAGCTTCACATGAAGGGAAGAAGCAGCGCAACCTCCTGAGACACTGGTGCAACTCCCCAGCTGGATCAGTTGAGTGGCAAGACAGGAAGATGGATGATTAGAATGGATGCTTATTTGAGACTGTTGCATAAAACTGATGAGATTGTGCTATAAGAACACTGCATTACTATGTTGTTGTGTACTTGTAGCTGTTTATTGTTATTAAATTATGTTATGGGGTCCTACAATGGATAAGGCATTAATAAACAGCTTTGTTTCATTTAAAATGTGTTGATTACTGAATAAATTGTTATTGATAATAAAGATTCATATGTGTGGCAGCTGGGATGGTGGACCATACAGTCCCAGTATGGTTGCACTGCAAGCGTAAGTCCGGAGGTTTCCCTATCTCACAAATTTCCCCAAGTCTAAAAGTTATTTTCCCCAGATAATAATAATAAAGTATAACATCCCTTGTGTAAATGGCCCTTTTTGCCCATCAGTAAAAAATAAAGACCAACTGTGGCCAACTAATCCCAGACCAGACTACGTTGGTGGACCATAGCATGCTGTTATGGTTGCACTGTTAGTCACAACTCCCTGTGCTCAGTTATTCACAGATAGTGCAAGACTCAATTATTTTAATAAATAAGGTAACAAAAAAGCCATTACAATCTTTGGCTACATAACTGTAACAAAACAATTTTATAAGTAAACAATGCTGTTTATTATGCCCTAACCATTGTATTCCCTACCAGAGAATACATTAATACATTTATAATTAATAAACAGCTACAATTAATGCAAAACATTAGAGCTAGCATCAAGCTCACAAGTGTTCACAATCACAACTCAATCTCTCAAACTATTCACAATGACAACCCTACATCAGTCTCTGTAAGTGTTCACCACTCAGTTTGTTGAAGTGCCACTCTGAGTCATATGCATGGTCTCAGCTGTGAGGCGTAAGGCAGCGACCATTTATGGAGCTGTGTCATCTTGGGCTGTGGCTGTGGCTGGAGTGCTGGTCTGATGTGACATTGGGGTGCATGGCCTCGAGGGTACAGCAGGTGGTGGTGTGGTCAGGACGCCAAGGTTGGTCTCCGAGAGCTGACTCAGTCCCGTGAGGTTGAGAAACCCTTCATCAAGGACTTGAGATGTCAGGCCCAATACTGCTGAGAGATTGTCCGTTGACGGCCTTGGCTCTGGGGTGGAGGAAGGGTTGGGATGAGTGTGCTGGGGCTGTCTGGTCTGCAGCTGGATGAGGAGTGGCGTCTGTGGCGTCCGATGAACCTGGGCCTGGACTGGGAAGTTCTGCTTCTGCTGTGGGAAGTCCTGGTAGTCGTAGCCTTGGTAGGTGAGGGGCTGTTGAAAGCCGTGGAAGGGTTGAGACATTGTCTGTGGTGGAGGAGCAGACCTGGACTGGGTAGGACGAGCTTCAGCTGGGGCTTGAGGGTTGTGGAGAAGTGCTGTGATCTTCTGCTTCATCACCTGGTACTCGGCCTCGGGCAGGTCCCTCAGGGTCTGGCTCACGTAGGTGATGAAGGGCTTCCGGGCCGAGGATGCCCTGTCCAAGTCGACCAGCTGAGAGAGAAGTTCTGTGCTGGCCTTCATTGTGTCCCTGATCTCCAACAGCACACTGTCGTCCTGGCCATCCAGTCTGCCTCTCTGCCGGTGTCCTCTGGAGCTGGTGGTGGAGGTGGGGGTGGGTTGGCCTCTGGTGGCTGCCGCTTGTTCCTCCATTTGTGAGAGCAGGGCTTCATCCTCCACGGGATCTTCCAAGTTCGGCACCATGGGGAGTGCAGCTGTCGAGGGGGTCTCTGCTGTGGGACCCTCTGAAGACACCTGTCTGAACAGGGTAGGTGGCTCCTGGCTTGAAGATGCCTGGCTGTCTGTGGACTGGCTGAGGGAGAGGGGTCTCAGCGGGGCTGCTCCTCGGTGGCGGATCTCACCATCCAGGAAACTGCACTTGGCCATGACGTACTTCTCCCGGTCAGTGAGCTTGACGGCCGCCTGCCCGGATTTCTTGAGGTGTAGCTTCCCATACCAGGAGTGCATGTGCCTCCACCATCCAAGGAGTACTTCTGCAGTGTACCCCAGGCTCTCTGCCTTGTCTCTCCAAACTGCCTGCTTCTTCTTGGTGTCCTGGTACAGTCTGTGGCCCTTTCTCCAGAGGTACTCGTTCTCCCTCAGCCATTCCAGCACATCGTCCTCATGCTCCTCGAAAACGGTGTACTGTTTCCTTTCTCCCTTCTTCTTCCCTTGCCTCTTCCCCCCTCTGGCTGGAGCTTGTTCAGGGCCTTCAGGGGCTTCAGCAAGGCCTTCATGGGCTTGAGCATCAGGGCCTTCAGGGGCTTGAACATCAGGGCCTTCAGCAGCAGGGCTTTGAGAGGCTTGAGGGCCTTGGGGCTGGTCCACCACAGCAGCAGCAGTCTCATCATCACAGTCAGTGTCAGGGGGTGGGGTGCTGGTTCTGACCTTCTTCACCTTGCCAGGGCTTGAACGAGTAGGCACGGACTTCCTTTTCTTGCCTGACTGACGCACCATGGTGTTGATACAAGATGTAGTAGAGATGTATCAATGTAGCCTTCTTCAAAAACGAGATGTAGTAGAGATGTATCGATGTAGCCGCCAGCACGTCTTTCCGCTTTATGCTGATGGCGTGCGTGCTGCATCCCTTTATATCCACGGAGCATGCGCAATTCATACCCCCCGCATGCGCAGTGAATGGTCTGCATCCGATATACATCCGCGCAACATCCCCTTTGTTTCCGTTAGGCGTACGTGATGCATCCCCTTCATCCGCTATGCATCCGCTCTTTCTGCTATGCGTCCGCTTCTCAGTTATCACTGGTAACCCCTTCGGAGCTGTCATCCACTTCCATCTGCTTTCATCCGCTAGGCTTCCTATGAACATGCGTTTAACATCCCTATATACTACCCACGTCCGTTCTTTTCTGTTCTGTTTTTGCAAATTTTCACCAATTTTGTCCATTTCTGGAGCGGATGAAAATGGATAGAGTCACCCCCGAAATTTTGCTCGTCCGCTGTGTCCTTTTTGCATACGTTTTGTGTCCATCGGCCAGTGGGACCGGGCCTTTAGGCTAACTGGCTACACTCAATTGTCCATTGAGTATGCTTGGAGAGGGATGAGCTCCACCAAGTTTAAATGTCCGAGATGCACCAATGATGGACTGTTAAAAAGTCATCGGTGGTACCCCATGGACCTTGATGGCTCTGGGTTGAAGAAGAAATGAAGCCACAGAAGTGAAGCTGTCACTAGTGATAGCTTTATTTGTGATAAGTGTAGATTAGTTAGCTCTCTGATGGAGAAAATTGCAGCTTTGGAGGTGCATATCCAGACTCTAGAGAGGGTTAGTGAGAATGAGAGCAGTGTAGTTTCTGTAGGGGAAAGTCTGGATGCCCTAAATGGAGTTTGCAATCCCCCAACTCCAAAATTAGAGCCCTCACAGCAGGGCGAATGGGTGATGACTCGGCGGCATAATTGTAGAGCCAAAGCTACCACTGAGGCTCGTCCATGGGAGCACCACTCCTCTCCATTTCACATGTCAAACAGGTTTGCACTCCTCAGTGATGCACCCGCTGAGAAACCTGAAAGAGATCTAGTTATAGGAGACTCTTTCATACAGCATGTGAAATTAGCTCAGCCTTTAGGGGAACCAGCAGCTTTAGTCAGGTGTATACCAAGAGCCAAGGTGCCAGACGTAGCAGGTACAGTGCCTTGAAAAAGTATTCATACCCCTTGAACTTTTTCACATTTTTCCACCTTACAACCACAAACTTAAAAGTTTTTTACTGAGATTTTATGTGATAGACCAACACAGAGTAGCACAAAATTGTGAAGTGAAATGAAAATAATAAATGGTCTTCAAAATTTTAAACAAATAAAAATCTGAAAAATGTGGTGTGCATTAGTATTCAGCCCCCTGTACTGTGATACCTCTAAATACAATCCAGTGCAATCAATTGCCTTCAGAAGTCATCTAATTAGTTAATAGAGTCCGACTGTGTGTAATTTACTCTCAGCATAAATACACTTGTTCTGTGAAGGCCTCAGTGGTTTGTTAGAGAACACTGAAGACCAAACAGCATCATGAAGACCAAAGAACTCACCAGACAGGTCAGGGATAAAGTTCTGGAGAAGTGTAAAGCAGGGTTAGGTTATAAAAAAATATCCCAAGCTCTGAACATCTCAAGAAGCACTGCTCAATCCATCATTCAAAAATGGAAAAAGTATGGCACAACTGCAAACCTACCAAGACATGGCTGTCCACCTAAACTGACAGAGCGAGCAAGGAGAGCACTGGTCAGAGAAGCAGCCGAGAGGCCCATGATCACTCTGGAGGAGCTGCAGAAATCCACAGCTCAGGTGGGAGAATCTGTGCACAGGACAACTATAAGTCGTACACTCCACAAATCTGGCCTTTTTGGAAGAGTGGCAAGAAGAAAGCCATTGTTGAAAGACAGGCATAAGTCCCGTTTGCAGTTTGCCAGAAGCCATGTAGGGGTCACAGCAAACATGTGGAAGAAGGTGCTTTGGTCAGATGAGACCAAAGCTGAACTTTTTGGCCTAAATGCAAAGCGCTATGTGTGGTGGAAAACTAACACTGCTCATCACCCTGCACACACCATCCCCACTGTGAAACATGGTGGTGGCAGCATCATGCTATGGGGATGCTTTTCTTCAGCAGGGACAGGGAAGCTGGTCAGAGTTGATGGGAAGATGGATGGAGCTAAATACAGGGCAATCCTGGAAGAAAACCTGTTGGAGGCTGCAAAAGACTTGAGACTGGGAAGGAGATTCACCTTCCAGCAAGACAATGACCCTAAACATACAGCCAGAGCTACAATGGAATGGTTTAGATCAAAGAATATTCATGTGTTAGAATGGCCCAGTCAAAGTCCAGACCTAAATCCCATTGAGCATCTGTGGCAAGACTTGAAAATTGCTGTTCACAGATGCTCTCCATCCAATCTGGCTGAGCTTGAGCTATTTTGCAAAGAAGAATGGGCAAAAATTTCAGTGTCTAGATGTGCAAAGCTGGTAGAGACAGACCACAAAAGACTTGCAGCTATAATTGCAGCAAAAGGTGGCTCTACAAAGTATTGACGCAGGGGGGCTGAATATTAATGCACACCACATTTTTCAGATTTTTATTTGTTTAAAATTTTGAAGACCATTTATCATTTTCGTTTCACTTCACAATTATGCGCTACTCTGTGTTGGTCTATCACATAAAATCTCAATAAAAAACTTTTAAGTTCGTGGTTGTAAGGTGGAAAAATGTGAAAAAGTTCAAGGGGTATGAATACTTTTGCAAGGCACTGTACATGAGTAACAGGTATATTTCTCTTGGACTATCAGTTGAGGTCTGTCTGTTTATAGCTATATATGCTACAGACAGACAGCATGCTGTTAGCATGATGATGAACAGGAAGTTAAGAGGCCTTCCATGGCAGGGAAAAAGAAACTACCACTGCTGCCTATGTAGTGCCCTATTTATACAAATAGGAGTCATTCAGGATTCAGCCATGTTTTTGCTCCGTGTCATGGCTGAATCCTGAATGACTTCTATTTGTATAAATAGGGCACTACATAGGCAGCAGTGGTAGTTTCTTTTTCCCTGCCATGGAAGCGCACTTGTATACTGAGGAGGAAAGCAATTTGCATTACAGCCGTGAGGCGGCTTGGCTCAGCTTTCCCTTTCGGGCGCTCTCGTTTTCTGTTAGAATTTGGTAAAGAAAAAAAAAATTATTTACCAGCTTACCGGGTCCATGAACCTAAATCTGACAGCTAACAAGGTCGGGATATAAACGAATCGAATACAAACCACCCGCCGGGACTCCTACTTATGCGGCTCCAGCTTATCCTTGAAGCTGGAGCAGCAGCTGGATGAAGCCGGCAGCGCGCAGTGATAAGAAGGGAGAGAAAATAGTGCCAAGCGATTTCGAGGTCTGACTTTTTATTTGACAACGGCTTTGTGATGCAAATATATCACTCTTTTGAACACATACTGTTTTGAGATGAAAAACGTTTTACTTTCGTGACCCCAACAAACTTGCCGGACTACTTTCGTCTGGACCAAAACTGGACAAGAACTGGACTCACAGGATGCTGTCAGGGGTAAGTCAGTGTGTTTGCACGACACTATTCATGGGGATGCCATACAGATTCATGTCAAAAATCCCGAACTATCCCTTTAAGCTTAATGAATATATGGCATTAAATGAAGCGAGTCCTCCTGGATACAATTATATACACCAGCCTCATCTCAGTGGCAGAGGAGAAGGTGTGGCAGTTATTTATAATGATTATCTAGGTGTAACACAAAAACCTGGTTATAAATTCAATACTTTTGAAGTTCTTCATACTAATATAATGTATTCAATTCAATTCAAAACACTTTATTTGTCCCCTAGGGGCAATTTAAAGGCATGCAGAGAAGTACAGTTAAACACAATAAAAAATAAAACAAACATTAAACATAAAAATTATGACAGTGTGCAAGGTGGCAGTATGTGGATAAATAACTGTACAGTGGTACAATATGTATAAATATGATAAATTTAAAAAACAGTATATACAAAAATACAGTGTAGTCCAACTTGCTTATGAGGTAGAAGGATCAATAGCAGCAGAGTCTATGTTTAAAGTGGTATGTGTACAGAGGGGGTGGTTAGTGCACCAGACAGGTTAGAGTGCATCTAAAGAAGGGGGAAGGGGCTGGTGGGGTGAGTAGAGGGACAAGGATGGCAGAGAGTTGAGGAGCTGAACCACTCTGGGGACAAAGGTTGCTCTTCTCCTCTGTGTTTGGCAGCTTGGACAACGGAGCTGGCGTCCTGAGGGGAGCCACTCAAATGCAGGGAACAGGACATGTGAAGGGTCCTGAAGAATCCTACCTGCTGAGTTTACTGTCTGTGGCTCGCAGAGAGTGGAGAGTGACCCGAGGGGGAGTCCAATAATTTTAGAACACACCTTGACTGTGCTCTGCAGGCAGTTTTTGTTCTGAAGGCTAAGGGAGTGGAACCAGCAGGTTATGGAAAATGACATTATACTCTCAATGAAGGAGTAGTAGAAAGTAGTAAGAATGTCCTTGCTAACCCCAAAGGACTTAAGCTTCCTCAGGAGGTACTGTCACTGTTGGCACTTTCTGAGGATCTCCTCTGTGTTGGAGGCAAATCTGAGTTTATTATCAAAGATTGTGCCCAGGGGCGGCACGGTGGTGTAGTGGTTAGCACTGTCGCCTCACAGCAAGAAGGTCCTGGGTTCGAGCCCCGGGGCCGGCGAGGGCCTTTCTGTGTAGAGTTTGCATGTTCTCCCCGTGTCCGCGTGGGTTTCCTCCGGGTGCTCCGGTTTCCCCCACAGTCCAAAGACATGCAGGTTAGGTTAACTGGTGACTCTAAATTGAGCGTAGGTGTGAATGTGAGTGTGAATGGTTGTCTGTGTCTATGTGTCAGCCCTGTGATGACCTGGCGACTTGTCCAGGGTGTACCCCGCCTTTCGCCCGTAGTCAGCTGGGATAGGCTCCAGCTTGCCTGCGACCCTGTAGAAGGATAAAGCGGCTAGAGATAATGAGATGAGATGAGATTGTGCCCAAGTACTTGTACTCCTCAATGATCTCCACCAGCTTCACATAAATGGCGGTGATGACTGCAGCAGCACTCTGCTTGTTATTAAACATCACCACCATGTCTTTAGTCTTGCTGGAGTTCAGTTCCAGGCAGGAGTTGTTACACCACTCCACAAAGTCCTGCAGAGCTGAGCTGTGGAGCTGTGAGGGGCCAGAGAGCAGAAACAAGAGCACTGTGTCATCTGCATATGTAACCAGGTGACAGTTTGGCTGAGTGGACCTGCAGTCATCAATGTACAGGATGAAGAGCAAAGATGAGAGGACACATCCCTGTGGGGAGCTGGTGAAGGTGTGAAGGAGGTCTGAGGTGTTACTGATCAGCATTTTCTGTGACCTGTTGGTGAGAAAGTCTATTATCCACTGGATTAGCTGGTCATTTAGTCCAAAATGAGCAGTGAGTTTGTGAGAATGTGAGGCTACAGGGTGTTAAATGCAGAGGGGAAGTCAGCAAACAGAAGTCTGGCTGAAGTGTTTGGGAATTCCAGGTGTTTATGTATGGTGTCTGTAATGAAGATTTTTGCATCATCAACGCCTCTGCCTGCATAATATGCAAACTGTAAGGGGTCCATCTGGGGGTCTGTTGCCTTGATGATGTGATTTTTGACCACCCTTTCCATTGCTTTCATCACAAGAGAGGTGAGAGCCAGAGAGCTGAGGTCGTTCAGCACTTTGATGATTCCTTTCTTGGGGATGGGAATGACAGTGGAGTGTTTCCACAGCTGGGGGACTGTGCTGCTGTCCATGGAGCTCTGGAACAGAAACTGGAACACACACACCCAGCTGGTCAGCACAGTGCCTCAGAACACAACCGCCAATGTTATCTGGGCCAGGCATTGTTTTTTTTGTCTTTCTGAGGGCTGTCACCACCCCCTCTATGTTAAAGATGAATGCTGAGTCTCCAGGTTTAAGTGATGATATAGTAGCCTCTAGCTGGGTAATGTTGCCTGTCTCAGATCTGGTGTAGTAGGAGTTGAGGTCGTTACGAAGTGATGCTGGGCTGCAGCCTGGAACCTGGACAGTCCAGTGTGTGGTGGAAATAGTATTCATGGTCACCATGTTCTTGAGACCCTGCCAAGCTGAGCAAAGGTTCCCTTGTAAATTTTTCTTCCACTTTATTTTTATATTTAATTTTGGCCATTTTGATGGCCTGCTTCACCTCTCTGTTAATCTCCTTTTTCTCAGACTCAGAGCCAGTAAAAAATACTTTCTTCTTCCTGTTGAGTATTTCCTTGAGTTCTTTTGCTACCCAGGGTTTATTGTTGGGGAAGATAGTGACTTTTTTTGGAGGGAATGATATTGTTCGTGCAGAAGGAGGTGTAAGATGAGACCGTGTCCACTTGCTCATTGATGTCACTGGATGGGGCTATGAGGTTATTCCAGTCAGTGAGTTCAAAGCATCCCTGCAGCAAAGCTATGTATGCTTTTATTAGTCCACTTCTTCACAATTTTGCTGACCTTTTCTGATCTCCTTATGACCAATATGTAGGCTGGTGCAAGCAGGATGGTGTGGTAATCAGCGGAGCTGGGGGGGGGGGGGGGGGAGCAACAGATCTATATGCATCAGGGACTGAGCCATAGCATTTGTCCAGTATCTTTTCCTTGTGGGTGGCACATGTGACATATTGATTAAAAACCTTTAAGTGTTTTGCCCACTGAACAGTGATTAAAATCACCCAGCATGAATTTGGGAGAGTCAGGGGAAATTTGTTCCAGTCTATTTAAAGTGCTTTCAATGTGCTCGAAGGCTGTGGCTGGATTTGCTCTGGGGTGGATATAAACCAAAATGAAGAAAAGCTGAGGGAATTCCCTGGGGAGGTAGAAAGGGCGCAGGGAGACAGCTAGAAGTTCTAGGTCAGTATTGCACAGTTTCTCCTTAACAATGACAGTGAAACACCAGCATGAGTTTACACAGAGACACACACCACTGCCATATTGTTTCCCTGTAAGCTTGTTGTCTCAATCAAGTCTTGGGGGGAGCTGAATCCATCTATATGCAAAGTGTCATTGTTGTCATTATCATTCAGCCATGTTTCAGTGAATGTGAGAATAGATGCTGTCCTGTATTCATGTAAGTGTTTAATGCTGGCTTGAAGTTTGTCTGTTTTATTGCAGAGGGAGCGCACATAGGCCAAGATGACTGACGGGAGCGGCTGTTGTTTACATTTCTTCTGTTTCAGTCTCACTCTAATTCCACCCTTGTTCTTTCCCCTTCTTGTACCCGTAGTCTCAAAAAATAAGTCTACCCAGTTAATTCCATTACTTATTATTTACAGGCCCCTGGGGCCATATTCTGAGTTTCTTTCTGAATTTGCAGATTTTATCTCAGATCTGGTTATTTCCTTAGACAAAGCTTTAGTTGTCAGAGATTTTAATATTCACTTCAATAACCCAGAAGACCCTCTGGAAACAGTGTTCATGTCCATTCTAGATTCAGCCAGGGTTAATGAGAACACCATAGGACTCACTCACAATGGTGGTCACACTCTCAATCTAATACTAACATTCAGGTTAAATATAGAAACTATAGTCACACTTCCACAGTCTGAAGTTATCTCAGATCATTATCTCATCTTATTCAAAATATGTCTGAGTAATAATATATGCGCCTCACCACGCTACTGTATTAAACATACATTCATGTCAACTACTGCACAGAGCTTTATAAATGATCTCCCAGAGTTATCAACTTTGATTGGATCACCATCAGCCCCTGCAGAACTTGATCAGGCAACTGCATGCTTAGAGTCAACTTTCCGCTGTACTTTAGATAATGTAGCTCCATTTAAAAGAAAAATCATTAGAGAGAAAAAAATTAGTAGCCTGGTATAACAATGACACTCACACTTTAAAACAGACCACTTGAAAATTAGAACATAAATGGTGTCAAACAAAATTGGTAGCATTCAAATTAGCATGGAAGGAGAGCTTCCTGAAGTACAGAAAAGCTCTTAATACTGCTAGATCAACATATCTCTCCTCCCTAATAGAGGATAACAAAAATAATCATAGATTCCTATTTAATACTGTAACAAAATTATCCAGGAAAAGGAACACTATAGACATATGCACACCTGCAATATGTAGTAGTAACGACTTCATGAATTTTTTCAGTGACAAATTTGAAAATATCAGAAAAAAAATTCAAATTACTAATGTAAGGTCAGATAATTTAAGTAATCCTGTAGTTAACAATATAACTGTATCAGATGAGCAATTAGAATGTTTTATTCCCCTTAGAGAAATTGAACAAATTTCATTAATCTCAGCATCAAAATCTTCAACTTACCATATGTACTAGATCCCTTACCTACACAACTCTTCAAACAGATAATACCAGAAGCAACTGAACCATTTCTAAAAATAATAAATTATTCCCTTAGGATTGGCTATGTACCCAAGTTCTTTAAACTAGCAGTTATCAAACCCTTGATTAAAAAACCTGACCTTTGACCCCTGTCAGCTGTCCAATTATCGGCCAATATCAAACCTCCCCTTTATCTCCAAGATCCTTGAAAAAGCTGTGGCACAGCAGTTATGCTCATATTTACATAGGAATGACATCCATGGAATGTATCAGTCAGGATTTAGACCTCATCATAGCACAGAGACAGCTCTGGTTAAAGTAGTAAATGACCTACTGTTGGTGTCTGATCAGGGCTGTGTCTCACTACTTGTATTGCTTGACCTTAGTGCAGCCTTTGACACCACTGATCATTCCATTCTCCTGGATAGACTAGAAAATGTTGTGGGAATTAAAGGAATGTCCCTATCCTGTCTCAGGTCTTATTATACAATAACTTTATTGTTACTGCACAAATGTACAACAAAATTTAGGTCATCACAGGAGAGCAAAGCCGCTGCATGTGTGTGCGCCACTACTCTTGGGCACTTATAGAAAGGCCCCCATCGGCCACTGGGCTCGAACCCAGAACCTTCTTGCTCTGAGGTGACAGTGCTAACCACTTACACCACCGTACCACCCCTTAACTGATTGCTATCAGTTTGTTGATGTAAATGGTGATTTTTCTAGACATACTGAGGTAAAGTTTGGTGTTCCACAAGGTTTTGTCTTAGGCCCACTGCTTTTTTCTTTATATATGTTACCTCTGGGTAATATTATTCGTAAGCATGGTATTAGTTTTATTTATTTATTTGCACAACAAAAAAGAACATAATACAATAAACAATAAAAAAAACAAGTGCAGGAAGAGGGTTTCCACTGTTACGCTGATGATACACAGTTGTATGTTTCAGCAAAGCCAGATGAGAGACACCAGCTTAATAGAATTGAGGAATGTGTAAAGGACATTAGATATTGGATGCTTATTAACTTCCTTCTGCTTAATTTTGACAAGACAAAAGTACTTGTACTCGGACCACATGCAGCTAGAAGTAGGTTTCCTGATTATATAGTAACTCTGGATGACCTTTCTGTTTCTTCATATGCAGCAGTAAAAGACCTCGGTGTGATCATTGACTCCAGTCTTTCATTTGAAACTCATATCGATAACATTACCTGGATAGCTTTCTTTCATCTCAGAAATATTGCTAAGATAAGAAATATAATGTCATGACATGATGCAGAAAAACTAGTTCATGTTTTTGTTACTTCAAGGTTGGATTATTGTAATACCTTACTGTCTGGATGTTCCAATAAGTGCATAAACAATCTCCAGTTAGTTCAAAATGCAGCCACAAGGGTCCTTACTAGAACTAGAAGATATGACTGCATCACTCCTGTCTTATCTTTGCTGCATTGGCTCCCAATCAAATTTCACATTGATTATAAAATACTACTGCTTATGGCTGTTTGTCGATATTCAACGATGACAAGGTCCTCCTTTTCATTGTCTTCTTTGCCTTCCCAGGTCTTGTTGCTGTTGCTGTTGGGGTTGTTGCCTTTCTGTCACCGTCTCTCATGTGCCCGCTTATGAGAGAGAAGCCTGATCCTGGACTGGCAGATCCTGGGACAATGATGACATGTGAAGGGACCAGGTGCAGGAGCAGAGGGAAGGAATTGCCAAAGGCATTGGTGGGCCCATTTCTCCTCCCTCAGCCTGGTCTGCTCTTCCTCGAATTGGCGGACTCCCTGGGACACAGTCTGCTTCCAGTTCACTTGGCCCTTGATGAAGAGCTCAAGCTCAGCAAGAGGGATGTTGCATGACTGCAGGGACCACTTCAAGAAGTCCTTCCAATGCTTCTTGGGTCTTCCATGGGTTGTTCCATGGGGCTCATTGTGGAACAGTGAAGACTACAGGGTCAGAGTCTTTGAGACATTGACGGTAAGTCCCATCCATGTATAGGCTGTTTGAAGGGACACAACAGTCCTTTGAAGGTGCACAGGATGAAGGGATACACCAGCAGCATCATCAGCATTTGGGGTGGGCAGTGCTATTCTTGAATAAGGCTACCCAGACACTGCGGCAGGACTTGGACCAGGCACTTGTCCCAGGGTGTGCCATGGAACAGCCATCACAATACCAGCACCACCTACGTGCAGACTCCGAGTTGAGGGCTTCCACCGCCATCCAGCAGCTGCCCCATCATGTGTTGTCCATCACTGCAGGGCTTTCAGAGGAAGAAGAAAGAGACTGATGAAAGGGGGAGGACATAGCCTGCACAAAGAATTCATTGTTGATGGTAGTGATGAAGGTGCATGTGTACAGATGAGGAAAATACAACTATTGACCTTTAAAGCACTGAATGGTCTTGCACCACAGTACTTGAGTGAACTTCTGGTCCTTTATGGCCCACCATGCCTACTTGGATCAAAAGGTGCAGGCTATCTGCTGGTACAGTACATCATATAGTGAAGGCTACATCAGGGGGCAGAGCCTTTTCTTACAAAGCCCCACAATTATGGAACAGCTGCCAAGTAGTGTTTGGGACTCAGACACAGTCTTAGTGTTTAAGTATCAGCTGAAAACATATCTGTTTAATCAAGCATTTTGTTAATAGTTTTTATGAGGTAAAGGAGTAGGTCTGGAGGGTCCTCAGGCATAGAGTGTTTTGGTAAACTGGGATGTTTGCAGCTGAGTGTGAAGTGGCTGGGATGAGGATCAGCATTTCCAAGTCTGTGGCCATGGCACTCAGCCAGAAATGGGTGGAGTGCCTACTCTGGATCAGGGGGGAGTTGCTACCTGAAGTGGAGGAGTTTAAGTATCTTGGGGTTTTATTCATGAATGATGGTAAGGGGGAGTGGGAGTTGGACAGATGGATCGGGACAGCATCAGCAGTGATGCGGACACTAAACTGGTCTGTTGTGGTAAAGAAAGAGCTGAGCCAAAAGGCATAGCTGGTCCTTTACTGGTCCATCTACATTCCTACTCTCACCTATGGTCACTAGCTGTGGATAGTGACTGAAAGAATGAGATTGTGGATACAAGTGGTAGAAATGAGTTTTCTCTGCAGGGTGGCTGGGCTCTCCCTTAGAGACAGGGTGAGAAGCATGGTCATTCGGGAGAGACTCAGAGTAGAACCGCTGCTCCTCTACATTGAAAGGAGTCAGTTGAGGTGGTTCAGGCACCTTGTTAGGATGCCCCCTGGACACCTCCCAAGGGAGGTTTTCTGGGCATGCCCCACCGGGAGGAGACCCCAGGGCAGACCCAGGACATGCTGGGAAGATTACATCTCTCGGCTGGCCTGGGAACGCCTCAGTATTCCCCCAGAAGAGGTGGTGGAGGTGGCTGGGGAGACAGAAGTCTGGACTGCTCTGCTTAGGCTGCTACCCCCTGACCTGGATCTGGATAAGCAGTAGAAGATGGATGGATGGATGGATGGATGGATGCTGTCACCCTCCCACTCTCATTCACTCACTTGGTTTTGTTGACGGTTTAGTGGCTGCTGCTTTATGTCCCAGGGTGCCCTCATGTCTGTGTTACCTTCTGGCTCTCCCTTTTTAGTTATGCTGTCATAGTTAGTTTTGCCAGAGTTCCTGCTTGCATTCAGTGAAAAATGTATCCTGTTCTTACTCATTAGGTGACATTGGGCATACCTAACAACCGGTGTTTTTTCTCCCCCTCCCATCTGTTCCTTTGAGTTACATGTCGGTCCTGAGACACAAGTAAGATGGTGACCTCTTCTGCTCCTTGGACCTGCTTGATCCATCCTGATGCCCTACGTCTGGCTGGAGTCTCATCATGTTGCTCCTGTGGAGGATGGCCCCATATGGACAGACGAAAGTCGCATTTGGAAGATGCTCTGGACACTTACAGTAATACATTTATGTCTGAGGACTTCAGTTGACTTGCTAACTTTAGGACTGCAGTTGTTATGAACAGTTTGCACTCAAGGTTCCATCAATGAACAATTTATAGCTTCAAGAAAACAGACTTCATGTTAAAATTATAATGAATTTCCTAGTTTCACAGTTATATGTTGTGACTCTATAGGACACAGTTATACAGTGTCTTCCAAAAGTATTCATCCCCCTTTGTGCTTGTCCTGTTTTGTCACATTACAAGCTGAAATTAAAATGGATTTTTTTTTTTTTGGGGGTAGCACCATTTGATTTACTCAACATGCCTACAGCTTTAAAGGTGAAAATTGTTGTTTTATTGTGACATAAACAAGACTTAAGATGAAAAAACAGAAATCTGTAGTATGCATACAGTAGGTATTAAACTCCCTCCCCCCCAAGTCAATCCTTTGTAGAGCCACCTTTTGCTGCAATTACAGCTACAAGGCTCTTGGGTTATGTCTCGATTAGCTTAGCACATCTAGCCACTGGGATTTTTGCCCATTCCTCAAGGCAAAACTGCTCCAACTCCTTCAAGTTTGGATTGAGGTCTGGGCTTTGACTAGGCCATTCCAAGACATTTAAATATTTCCCTTTAAGCTACTCCAGTGTAGCTTTAGAGTATGTTTAGGGTCATTGTCCTGCTAGACCATGAACCTTCATCCCAGTCTCAAACCTCTGGCTAACTCAAACAGGTTTTCCTCCAGAATTGCCCTGTATTTAGTACCATTCATCTTTCCTTCAGTCCTGACCAGCTTTCCTGTCCCTGTGGATGAAAAATGTCCGCACATCATGATGCTGCCATGATGGCCAAAAAGATCAATTTTAGTCTCATCTGACCAGAGAATCTTCTTCCATGTGTTTGGGGAGTCTGCCACATGCTGTTGGCCATACTACAAATGCATTTTCTTAAACAATGACTTTTTTCTGGCCACTCTTCCATAAAGCCCCACTCTTTGGAGTATATGGCTGAAAGTGGTCCTATGGACAGATACTTCCATCTCTGCTGTAGATCTTTGCATTTCCTTCAGTGTTATCTTTGGTATCTTTGTTGCGTCTCTGATTAATGCCCTCCTTGCCTGATCTGTGAGTTTTGGTGGGTGGCCATCTTTTGTCAGGCTTGTAGTGGTGCCATATTCTTTCCATTTTGCGAAAATGGATTTAATGGTGCTCCCTGGGATATTCAAAGCTTGGGATATTTTTTATAACCCAGCCCTGATCTATACTTCTCCACAACTTTGTCTCTGACATGTTTGAAGTGCTCCTTGGTTTTCATGTTGCTTGCTGAGTAGTGTTGCAGAGTCAGGGTCCTTCCAGAACAGGTTGATTTATCCAGACATCATGTAACAGATCATGTGACACTTTCATTGACACAGGTGGATCTTAATCAACTAATTATGTGACATATGAACTGAACTGGTTGGACCAGCTCTTATTTAGGGGTTTCATACAAAAGGGAGTGAATACCTATGAACACTCCAGATTTCTCTTTTTTCATCTTAATTATTGTTTGTGTTACAATAAAGAAACAATTTGCACCTTTAAAGTGGTAGGCATGTTGTGTAAATCAAACGGTGATTACCCCCCAAAAATCCATTTTAATTGTAATGCGACAAAACAGAACAAACACCAACGGGGATGAATACTTTTGCAAGACACTGTAGAAGTGAGTTATTTATAATCATGCTATCTGTTATCACCCAGATGAGGCTGGGTTCCCTTTTGAGTCTGTTTCTTCTCAAGGTTGCTTCCTCATGTCGTCTGAGGGAGTTTTTCCTTGCCACCCTCACCACAGGCTTGCTCATTGAGGATAAATTAGGGATAAAATTAGTTCATGTTAAAGTCTTTAATTTTCTGTATAGCTGCTTTGTAACAATGCCTGTTCTTAAAAGTGCTATAAAAATAAACTTGACTTGACATTTTTTTTCTGAGGACTTCAGTTGACTTGCTAACTTTAGGGCTGCAGTTGTCATGAACAGTTTTGCACTCAAGTCTCCATCAATGAACAGTTTATAACTTCAACAAAACAGACTTCATGTTAAAGCTATAATGAATTTCCTGGTTACACAGTTATACGTTGTGACTATATAGGACACAGTTATAGAAGTGAGCTCCTGAGGCATTGTGCTGACCAGCTGTGTGGAATAGTGCAGGACATTTTCAACTTGAACCTGGAACAGGAAAGAGTGCCGGTCCTTTGGAAGATATCGTGTGTAGTTCCGATACCAAAAACTGCACACCCCACTGAATTAAACAGATATAGACCAGTGGCACTGACCTCTCACCTGATGAAGGCTCTGGAAAGACTTGTTCTGGCACATCTCCGCACACTGGTGGGGCCAGCTATGGATTCCCTTCAGTTTGCCTACCAGCCAGGCATCGAGGTGGAAGATGCAGTCATCTACCTGCTTCATAGATCTCTTACTCTTCTTGAAAAGGCAGGAAGCACTGTTAGAATCATGTACTTTGATCTATCCAGTGCCTTCAACACCATCCAGCTGACTCTTCTGAAGAGTAAGATGGAGAGCGCAGGGGTGGACCATCATCTTACCTCGTGGACTATGGACTATCTCACAAACAGACCACAGTATGTGAGACTGAAGGACTGTGTGTCAGACACCATTCTCTGCAGTACAGGGGCTCCACAGGGGACAGTCCTGGCCCCATTTCTGTTCACACTTTATACTGTGGACTTTAGATACGATACAACTACCTGTCATCTACAGAAGTTCTCTGATGACTCTGCTATTGTGGCTATATCCTAGATGGCAATGATGGTGAGTACAGCGAACTGACAAGGAACTTTGTGGACTGGTGCCAACGGAACTCCCTCCAGATCAATGCAAGTAAAACCAAGGAACTGATGGTGGATTTCCACAGGATGAGGTTCTCTTCACCTACCCCAGTGAACATTCAGGGAAAGGAGATTGAGATCGTTAGGAGCTACAAATACCTGGGTGTTCATCTGAACAATAAACTGGACTGGACTGATCACACACACACCCTGTACAAGAAAGGCCAGAGCAGACTCCACCTGCTAAGGGGACTCAGGGCCTTTGTAGTTCAGGGTCCACTTCTGAACTCTTTTTATGACTCTGTGGTGGCATCAGCCATATTCTATGGAGTTGTCTGTTGGGGAAGTAGTATCACAACAGCAGAGAGGAAAAAACTGAACAAACTGATTAGGAAGGCAGGATCTGTCCTGGGCTGTGCACTGGACTCAGTGGATGTAGTGGGAGAGAGGAGGATGTTGGCCAACTTGTCATCCTTAATGGCGAACACCTCCCATCCACTGCAGGAGACAGTAGCAGCATTGGGCAGCTCCTTCAGTCACCGGCTCCTCTATCTGCACTGTAAAAAAAAAAGTTACACCAACTTAAAAATTCAAGGCAACTTACTGCACAGGATTTTTGAGTTTATGTGACAACTAAGATTTTTAAGTTTTGAAGAAAATTGTGCCAACTTATACTTCTGGTCTCAGATAACTTAGCCTTCATATTCACACAAACTTAATTTTTTCAGTTTTACATGATAAGAGTTCAACTTTAAGGCCACTAATCTTACCAGCCAATTAAAATGCTATAACATTTTAATTGTTTTAATTGGCTGGTACTGAATTGTTTGCACATTTCATTTGTCAAATTAGCTTCAGGCTTAAAATAAGTGAATAAGTGACATTAACAAAAAAGCACTGCCACTACAGTTTTATAGCAGTTTTGCTACCATCATGTTAAAATAAACATGCTATTTGAATTGGATTGTTATTTGTTTTATTGTGGGATAAAAAGAAAATTGAACTCAGATTTTGAAGTTTTTACTTGGATGAAAGATTAGTGGCCTTAAAGTTGAATTCTTATCATGTAAAACTGAAAAAAATTAAGTTTGTGTGAATATGAAGGCTAAGTTATCTGAGACCAAAAGTATAAGTTGGCACAACTTTCTTCAAAACTTAAAAATCTTAGTTGTCACATAAACTCAAAAATCCTGTGCAGTAAGTTGCCTTGAATTTTTAAGTTGGCGTAACTTTTTTTTTTTACAGTGTGCGGTGTGTTAAGGAGAGATACAGCAGCTCCTTCCTCTCTACTGCTGTGAGACTGTACAACGGGCACCTCACCAAGCACAGCAACAGTCACTCCTCACGATAATGAACAATACTGTCCAGATCACGTCTACATCCATAGAAACCCATCTGCACGCATTCTATGTGCACTATCAGCATCAGTACTTTACAGCGAACTACGAGCTACACATGGTTAAAATGGCTCTTGTGCAATATACCGACTTACTTGTGCAATACTATCTGGGTAATACTGGTAATAATACCTGTGCAATACTTACACGTGCAGTTCCACCTTCGCAATACACTTATGTTAACTATATATCTGCAAACCTGTTAATTTATGCAAATTTGTTAATTTTTTTAATCTCTAAATTTTTAGTTTATTTCTTTTTTATATATCTCCTTTTTTGTATACTTAATACTTTTGCACTACTCCTTCACTGCCTTATCGTTTTCTCTTTATATATTTTGTTGCTGTAACAATGTAAATTTCCCCTTATGGGATAATAAAAGGCGATCTTATCTTATCTTATCTTATCTTATCTTATCTTATCTTATCTTATCTTATCTTATCTTATTTATAATCATGCTATCTGTTATCACCCAGATAAGGATGGGTTCCCTTTTGAGTCTAGTTCCTTTCAAGGTTTCTTCCTCATGTTGTCTGAGGGAGTTTTTCCTTGCCATGGTCACCACAGGCTTGCTCATTGGGGATAAATTAGGGATAAAATTTGTTCATGTTTAAAGCCTTTAATTTTCTGTAAAGCTGCTTTGAAACAATGTCTACTGTTAAAAGCGCTATAAAAATAAACTTGACACAGTGGCTCTAAAGGTATTACACTGATGCTTAACTAGTTTTGACTAAAGTCAAGAACATTGAAACATCTATTTTGTACATGTGGAGATTAAATGGACACTTCTCTGTCCAATCATCTTTGCATTTTTGTCACCTGCTTTTTGTTGTTGTTGTTGTTGTTGTGGTGGTGGTGGTCAGTTTACTAATCAGACCAGGCAGGGTAAATGAAATACAATTTACTGAAGGTCTGTGAAAATTCTGTATAATTATTTATATAAATTCATGTGATTGGCTGCAGTGAATCTGCAACAGAATCTGAAATCAAAATCTTAAAAAAAAAATTGTCATTGAACTACGGCCAGCTATATCTTTTCAGCTCAGTTTGGAAACCCATGAGGTGGAAGCCTTCTCTAAGCACATCAATGCAGTGGATATCAACATCAATTTCACTCGTGAGAATGTCAGTGGGAATAATCTAGCCTTCTTGGATTGTGATGTACACATTAGACAAGACAGAAGCCTTAGCATCGAGGTCTACCAGAAACCCACACACACAGACCAGTACCTACTCTTCAACTCTCACCACCCACTGGAACACAAATTGGGGGTCATTAGGACCTTACAACACAGGGCTCAGAACATTCCTACAACGGTAGAGGGAAAAGAGAAGGAGCAGAATCACATCAAGAAAGCACTTCAGAACTGCGGGTATCCCAACTGGGCTTTCTTCAAGAGCAGAAAAAGGAACATAACGGACAAGGAAGATAACAGGAACAAACGCAAGAACATTGTCATTCCCTACATTTCTGGTCTATCTGAGAAACTCAGGAGGATCTTCTACAAACACAACATTCCGGTACATTTCAGACCCAGTAACACTTATTATTTATTAACACTGCTTATTTCATGTTTACCTGCTATACCTCAAGTGCCCTTGACTGTTTATTTTATGTCCTTTTGCTCCAATTTATATGTATGTGTATATATATATGTGTGTGTGTGTGTATATGTATGTGTGTGTGTATATATATATATATATATATATATATATATATATATATATATATATATATATATTATATATATATGAGTGTTTAGTCTGTCTATTTCTTATCTAGAGTGTTTTATACTGTTTATATTGTTTATTTCAGTTATTCTATTTTTATTTATTGCATTGCCTGTTTGCAGCGTGGGTCAGAGAGGACTGAAATTTCATCTGTGCTGTATGTCGAGCATGTATAGCATATTTGACAATAAAGTTGACTTGACTTGACTTGAAAAAAACACCCTGAAGCAGAAACTGGTCCGCCCTAAGGACAGAATAGCCAGACACAAACAGGACAACGTAGTGTATGTAATTCAGTGCAGTGAGGTATGCATGGACTCATATATTGGAGAGACAAGACAACCGCTTCACAGGCGCATGGCTCAACACAGGAGAGCCAGTTCCTCAGGCCAGGACTCTGCTGTCTACCTTCATCTTAAGAACAAAGGACACTCATTTCAGGATTGCAACGTACACATTTTAGCCAGAGAGGATCGTTGGTATGAGCGAGGAGTTAAAGAAGCCATTTTTGTCAACCTGGAACGGCCATCACTGAACAGAGGTGGTGGTCTAAGACACCATTTATCAGCCACCTACAATGCAGTCCTTGGCACACTTCCCAGACAACTGAATGCACACCAAAACCCAGCTGTTTTCAGTGACTCGCAGGAGGACAGAAAGAACCAACAACCCACTGATCACCCCAACGACTCTCTAGGCCGAATCTTCAAGCAAGTCCAGTTGCTCTCTTTTACCACCCACAGTTTACTATGACCTGAATGACTGAGAATCTTCACAGACTCAGTTCAGAAATACTTTATTGTGTCCTCCACTTGATCACCAGCTGATTTAAACTATAGGCAACCTTTTTTCAGAATATACTCACAGTAGTAACAATTGCCTTGTACCACTCTTGAAAGCAATTGTCCCCACTCCCCTGCTGGCTGTGCTCACATTGCACTTTATGTTCTGGTTCCAAGTGTGCTTACTTCATCACAATGCAGCTTTATTTGCCAACTATAATTTGTGTTCATCAATAAGGTGAGAACCAGCTTAATTTTTAACTCAAATATTCTCCAATGACTTGAAAAGTGCATGCTATTGCATTCATGGTCCATGTGGTTAGTGATCACACTGTGCACAAGCCAAACTGAACCATACCCAAGCACACCTCTTCCAAGCAGGCCAAGTGAATCGCACCTGAGCACATTATGTAGTGATCACACTAGTCAAACGAACTGGACTTTAGCGTTCAAACTTGCTTGGGTGCAGTACGGATCATCTAGGGTGAGTATACCCTTAGTCTTCTTTTATACAGACTTTCCAAGCCCCACCCACACTTGGTTATTGTTGCTTTCTACATCAGGCTTATGAGGAATGGAGACTGGATTTATTGAGCTAAGCAGCTACCAGAATACCCAGTATACATTACATATCAGATTTGGAGATCAGAAAAAAATATATCAAATTATTCAGTCTATAACTTATATCAAATTATTTCAGTGAGGCCAAGTCCTGCATCCCTGTCTGGTGAACTTACTTTGCCTATTTGATAACATTCCTGCATAGATAATGTGCAACAGTACAACATTAAATATTTGCATTAGATCAAATATGCATAACACTGGCATTGTGCTAACACATGTTTAAATGAGTGCACAATGATTTGGTTGGCTTGAGCCAAAACTAACTAAATTTGAGCATGCTTGCCAACAGAAGGATAGAAGGTTTACAGATGTAATGTCATACACATGATTATTATTCAGTCACACTCATATAACTGGACTCAGAACATTGTGTTGCTTTACTGTGTATTTTAGTGTTTCATGGTTTGGGGTGTTTTGCGTTTCTCTCATCACATTGTATGTTTAAAGAGTCTTACACCAACCACAATGTAGCATTTTACTAATCAGGCTATCAATGACCTAGCATTATAGTAAACAAGCTAAAACTCAAATTAGACATCATCATGCCTTATGGGACAATTGATAAGGAAACAACTGAGTGAAGAATCAATACCAGTCCATTCATCATGAGTCAATGCTATTGGATGATTCAATAACCAATATAACTGACATTGTTTATCCTCTGAGCTCTTTCCTCACACATTCCATCACACATCTCCAACCCTCATCAACTGTTTTCTATTTTCTCTTCTCTCATCAACTCTCCACTAGCTGCACCTCAATTCTCCATCACTGCAGAGGACTTCACAGTCTTTTCTGAGGAAAAGATCATAGCCATCCACAACTCCTTCACCACACCTGCCTCTCCCTCCTACCCCCTCCCCACCCTCCCTGTCTCTTCCCCCTTGGTCTCTGCTTTTCCTTTCTTTCCACTTCTGATGTCTTCCAGCTCCTGCTCTCTCACTGTCTAACTACCTGTGCCTTTGACCCTATCCCCTCATCTCTCCTCCAGACTATCACTCCTGACATCCTCCCATTTATCACCTCCCTTGTCAACTCCTCTTTGTCCTCTGGATACTTTCACTCCAGCTTCAAATGGGCCCACATCACTCCTCTGCTAAAAAAACAACACACCTTAGACCCCTCTGTCATCCAGAACCACTGCCTGGTTTCTCTTCTCCCCTTCCTGTCAAAGACACTTGAATGTGCTGTTGCTAACCAACTCTCCTCTTTTTTCTCTCAGAACAACCTGCTGGATCCTCACCAGTCTGGCTTCCGAGCTGTACAATCAACTGAGACTATGCTTCTCTCTGTCAGTGAGGCACTTCATGCAGCATGTGCTACCTCCCTCTCCTCTGTCCTGATTCTCCTTGATTTTTCTGCTGCATTTGACACTATTGATCATTACATCCTCCTGTTATCCTTATCAGATCTAGGGATCTGTGGGACAGTCCTAGACTGGTTCAAGTCCTACCTCTCTGGTTGCTCCTTCCAGGTTACCTGGTCTGGTACTGTATCAGCACCATGCCCACTTACCACTGGCATCCCTCAAGGTTCAGTCCTTGGTCTGCTTCTCTTCTCCCTCTACACCCAGTCTCTTGGCCTAATGATCTCTGCTCATGGTCTATCCTACCACTACTATGCTGATAACACCCAACTGGTTCTCTCTTTTCTTCCTTCTGACACACAGGTCTCTGCTCATATCTCTGCTTGCCTGTGTGACATCCAGAGCTGGATTGACAACCATTACCCAAAGCTCAACCCAGGCAAGATAGAGGTAATCTACATTCCCACTCCATCCTCACCACTAGAGCCCTGCACTCCCGCGGGAGTCCCGTGGGACTCGCGGGACCCGCCGCAAAGCAGTGCGGCGCGGGACAAATTTTGAAAGCTCATTGCGAGCGCGGGCGGGACCGGAAGTGCACATATGCGGGCGCAGGCGGGAGTGCACATATGCGGCACGGGCGGGAGCGGTGATAAGCTGCAGTCCCGCTAACTAAAAACATGTTTGAAATAAAATTTATAAATTATTAATTTATGTCTATCATATATAATTTGTGCTGGATATTTTATTTGGCATTAATAAAAACATTTTAAGATGCCTAAATTTGCAGAGAGAGTCAGATTGCCAGATTGAGTGAGGAATGGCATCTTAAATTTGCCACTTATCACCCTAATGGGAAACCCTTTGATCACTCTAATGACTTGCCGTTCACACCCAGCTAGCAAGAGAACCATGAGTGAAGTGATTTACTGCTTGAGTTAGTCTACAACTCTAATCAGAGAGACAGGTTACACAGTGCCGGTAGGCTTGACTCAATGCTATCCCAGAAATCCTTCCTGTAATATGCAAATTTGGCTGTCCAATCAGAGGCGACCAAATTTGCATATTACAGGAAGGATTTCTGGGATAGCATTGAGTCAAGCCTACCGTCACTGTGTAACCTGTCTCTCTGATTAAAGTTGTTCACTCATGGTTCTCTTGCTAGCTCTGCTTTGCAATATAAAAAAAAAAACATTGGTACAAAGCAAGCCCATTCACTTTTTTCTGATCAGAGAATTACAATGGTTTCTCATGTGACAAAAATGTGCGATTCGCTATTAAATATTTTAATCGCTTGACAGCACTAATTATTATTATTATTATTATTATTATTATTAGAGACACTACATGCTGAATTCAGAAACAAGGTAAATAATAACAAACGTGAACGTGAGCTGTAGATATTTATGCTCAAATCCACTCAAAGTAGGGGGCGGGGCACCATCACGCTGTGTCAAGACAAGAACTTTCCTGAGAAATAACGCGAATGTCTGCATCATGCGGGATTTGCGGGCGGGAGCGGGACAAAATATGGCAGGCTAGGGTGGGAGCAGGACTGAAAATCATAATACTTTGTGGGCGCGAGTGGGAGTGGGACTGGAAATCATAATTCTTTGCGGGTGCGGGCGGGAGTGGGACTGCACAATGCGGGCGCGGGACTGCACAATGCGGGCGCGGGCAGGAGCGGGACTGAAAAATCCGACCCGCGCAGACCTCTACTCGCCACCCCTGGACAATCATCTCCCCAGGGGACATCTCTAGGTCTCCTTTACCCAATGTGAAGAACCTAGATGTTATGTTTGATGACAAACTCTCCTACTCAGTGAACATCACTGCAGTGACCTGGATGTGTAGATTCCTCCTCTATGCCATCCAAAGGATCCACCCTTTTCTCACCACCTACTCTACTTGGCTCCTGGTCCAAGCACTGATCCACTCCTGCTTGGACTACTGCAACTCTCTCCTTGCTGGCCTTCCAGCTTCTGCCATCAGACCCCTGCAGCTCATCTAGAATGTTGAAGCTCACCTGGTCTACAACCTCCCTCATTCCTCCCATGTCACCCCTCTGCTTGCTGAACTGCACTGGCTACCTAATTGCAGCTCACATCACATTTAAGATGTCAGTGCTAGCTTACCAGGCTGTCAAGGGGTTAGGGCCAGCATACTTCCAGAGTCTGATCCACCCCTACATGCCAGCCAGATCCCTACACTCCCCTACTATTGGTCACCTGGCCCCTCTTTCTCTCTGCTCCTACCTATCCCACTCAAGACTACTATCTGTCCTGGTTCCCCATTGGTGGAATGACCTTCTCATTGGGGTCAGAACTGCCAACTCCCTGACCACCTTCAAGCACAGACTGAAGACCCACCTCTCTAGGCTGCACCTCTCCCCTTCTTCCCTGCCCACTGTGTAGCTGTGTATCAGTCTAGACCACCCCAGGCTGTGTGCTATCTAGCCTGGGGTTAGCCATTCAAGTTCTCTAGTTGTACTTTGTATGGTTGGTTTGTTTCCTTGGCTGTTTGAGTATTGATACTTCAACAGAATATTACACTAAGTATTGTTGTCACTTGTTCAGTTGGCACTAGAACGTTCTTGTCAAGAGGTTCAGCACTTTGTGTACCTAACTTTTGCACTTGTTTTATGTTGCTTTGGATGAGTATCTGCTAAATGCTATATAATGTAATGTAACATTCATAAACACTTTGCTCAACTTGAAGCTCACCAATGCATCGTGATCCATCCAGGGCTGTGTCATATCCCACAGGACATCTACAGACGTAGCTACCGATGGTGTTGGCGCATTCACCTCCACTGCACAATCCAGGGATAGTTGAACACTCATCTACATCTGAAAATAAAAGTGGAAAAGAAGATTTTACTCAACAAATCCAACAAAGGGGAATTAGGGTTCCTGCCACGGGACAGCCTGATATTTAATACAAAATTACTAAAATAATCACCATCTCCACTAATCTATCATAATCTACCATTTTACAATGCTCACAAGTAATGCAGACATTTCTGACTACAGAGAGGCCCAGGAAACGAACTGCCTTTATAGCAAACTCATTTGGGTTCACAAAACAGCTGCTTGGGCAGAAGCATAGTGGACAGCTCTCATGCTCCAAAACTGAAGTTGGCCAGTATCTCAGAGACACATTTGGTGACGAATCCAGGGAGCAAGATCTGGGCCACTGCCAGTCTTTGATTGATCCACCTGCACCAACTCTGGACTTGAATGGGAAGGAGCCTAGCTGGAAGGAGATCCAGGAGGTGATCAAGAAGGCTAGAGCAAGCTCAGCCCTAAGACCAAGTGGGGTACCTTATAAGGTATATAAGAACTGCCCGAAGTTACTCCACAGGCTCTGGAGGATCCTGAAGGTGATCTGGAGGAGGGGAAAGGTAGCCCAACAGTGGCGGTTTGCAGAAGGGGTGTGGATTCCAAAGGAGGAAGAGTCAAAGACCATCGATCAGTTCAGAACCATCTCACTGCTCAGTGTTGAGGGAAAGATATCCTTCAGCATTGTTGCAAGGGGCCTGACCGACTACCTCCTGAGGAACTCCTACATTGATACCTCATTCCAGAAAGGAGGGATCCCAAAGGCACTGGGGTGTCTGGAGCACACAGGCGTGGTCACCCAGCTGATCAGAGAAGCCTGGGAGAACAAGGGGGACCTTGTGGTGCTGTGGTTGGACCTCACAAATGCCTATGGGTTCATACCTCATAAACTGGTCGAAGAAGCACTGCGCCAGCACCATATCCCAGGCAAGTTGAGGGACCTCATTCTGGACTACTACAACAGCTTCAGTCTGAGAGTCTTTGCTGGGTCTACAACCTCAGACTAGCACAAGCTTGAGAAGGGGATCATCATTGGATGCACTATTTCAGTGATCCTGTTCACACTTGCCATGAACATGCTGGTGAAATCTTTTGAGGCTCAGTGCAGAGGGCCCCTCACAAAGTCCAGTGTCCAACAGCTGCCCTTTAGGGCCTTCATGGATGACCTGACTGTGACAACACCACATGTCCCAGGGAGCAGGTGGATCCTGAAGGGCCTAGAGGAAATGACCACCTGGGCTTGCATGAACTTTAAGCCAGCAAAATCCAGATCCCTGGTGCTGAAGAAAGGTAAAGTCACCAACAAGTTTCACTTCACACTTGGCAGCACCCAGATACCATCTATCACTGAGAAACCAGTGAAGAACCTTGGAAAGGTGTTTGACTGCAACCTGAGAGACATGGCAGCCATCCGTGCAACCAACCTAGAACTGGAAGCCTGGCTAGCTGCAGTGAATAAGTCGGGCCTACCTGGTAAATTCAAGGCCTGGATTTACCAGCACGGCATCCTCCCATGGATACTCTGGCCCCTCTTGGTCTATGAGGTTCCAATCTCCATGGTCAAAAGCTTTGAGAGGAGAGTCAGCAGATTCCTATGGAAGTGGCTGGGTCTACCCTAGAGCCTGAGCAGCATTGCCCTGTATGGTCAGAACAACAAGCTGAAGCTGCCTATCAGCAGCCTGAATGAAGAATTCAAGGTGAGCCGTACTAGGGAGGTGCTGCAGTACCGAGAGTCCAATGACCCAAAAGTGTCCCAGGTGGGGATGGAAGTGAGGACAGGATGGAAGTGGAGGGCAGCAGAGGCTGTGGATGTCGCTGAGGCATGGTTATGGTACAGGGCACTGGTGGGAGCAGTAACTCGTGGAAGAGTGGGCCTAGGTAGTAGCACAACACCTCGCTATGACAAGGCACAGGGGAAGGATAGGAGAGCACTGGTTCAGGAAGAGGTGCAGGCATCAGTAGAGGAGGAGCGAGCCAGCAGGATGGCTGGAATGTGGCAGCAGGGAGCCTGGATGAGATGGGAACAAGCAGTGGACCACAAAGTCTCGTGGGCAGAGCTGTGGAAAGCTGAGCCCCATCGCATAAGATTCTTGATCCAGGCTGTCTATGATGTTCTACCAAGCCCATCCAACTTGTTCTGCTGGGGAAAGGTGGAGTCACCAGCCTGCACCTTGTGCCTGAAAAGGAGAACCCTAGAACACATCCTCAGTTGCTGTCCAAAAGCCTTAGGCGAGGGGTGCTACCGCTGGCTCCACGACCAAGTCCTGAAGGCAATAGCAAATACCATCAGCAGTGGGATTAGTCACTGCAAGCGCCTCCACCCAGTGAAGAACACCATCGCTTTTGTCAGGACTGGGGAGAAGCCAACATCAGCTGCCAGGACCACCTATTCTGGCATGTTAGCAATGGCACAAGACTGGGAGCTGAAAGTTGACCTGGTGAAGCAACTTAAGTTTCCTGAAACTGTCTCCATAACAACGCTGAGGCCAGACATGGTGCTTATCTTGGAAGCCTCCAAACAGGTTATTCTCTTGGAACTCACCGTCCCCTAGGAGGACTGAATTGAGGAGGCCAGTGAGAGGAAGAGGGCAAAATACACCGAGTTAGTGGAGGAATGGCGGAGCAATGGGTGGCGAGCATGGTGTGAGCCCATTGAGGTGGAATGCAGAGGGATCGCAGGCCAGTCCCTCTGCAGGGCCTATAACATGCTGGGCATCACAGGAGTCAGTAGGCGAAGGGCCATCAAGGAGGCCACTGAGGCAGCAGAAGTTGCCTCAAGGTGGCTGTGGATAAGGAGAGGAGATCCATGGGTAGGGTTGCGCTACCTGGACACAGGCCAGGGCTTGATCCACCCTGGCTGGGTCGCCTGGGTGAGAGTGTATGATGTTGAAAGACTCGAAACACTCGAGGACCCCAGGTTACATCACTGATTATGTGTCCAGGTTGCATCACAAGTTGATGTATGTCACAAGCGAGCTAGCAGGTTTGTTGCACATGGTTAATTCAGAGTTGATAAAACTACTTTACATTAGCTACTCTAAAAGGTTGACATATAAAATACATACAGTTTCATTTTTGAGTATTATTAAAATATACATGCTAAAATTTATTCATAGAATAAAATAGAGGCACAGCAACTCATTTGAAGGCCTGCAGATCCTGCCTCTTCACACCCACCATAAATGCACCTGAATTTGAATGAATGAATGTTTAGAAAGCAAGTTTTCTAAGAGTGTACCAGTACAATCAACTTTCTAGTCCAACTTTTTTTCTTTATAACATGTATATATTTTGACAGCATTGCACTCGATACAGTCAAAGACCAAGAAATGACTGCAGAACTTTTGACTGTTTACTCATTTTGCCTGATACTTGGGAATTCCATACTTATACCCACACCACAAATACACTCACCAAATAACATTTGCAGATGCAACTAAATATTAAGAACCCCACAGGAGCAGGAGTTCTGGTTTTCCAGTTCTAGTATTTCTGGACTGTGATTTCTGTAGGCTTTATTTCAGTTTTCTCCTTATTAAATCAATCATGGCAGAATAACAGGGACATGCTGATTCCTCCCAGGAAGTCATGACAGGTCCAACCAGGATGGCCTTCAAAAAATCTGATCCTATTTGGAATTCTTTCACACACTCTCCAGGGATTCTGGGAATCATGTTATTATTTCTGGGCAGAAGCAACCAAGCCGACTCCTCTCAACCTGGTGCACTCAGCATGAATGTGTGTGTGGGTGTGTGTTATGGCTGGTCTACTCATCTGTTCGTTCCTCTTTGCTTGAATCCACACTGCACTAGAGAAGTTTGACTACACAGCCCCAGTAATGAACCCTTATAAATTCAACGAAGCAGGACTAAAAATAACCATTCTGTCCCTTCTTATAAACAAACACCAGCTGGAGATGGAGTGTGTCTCTCTCTGTCTCCAAGGTGAAGACTAGGCAGTTTCTCTCATACACACCAGGAGAACTCCATCAGTGAGAAACGAGATTTATGAAACTGTGAGCTATGCTGGTGTTAGTTTAGCCTCCCTCTCAAATTTTTTTTATCCAACATAGCTTAGCATTCTGGACTGGAGTTATTCACATTCTTGAAACAAATCTCTTTGAACAAATTTCCATAATATTGATTCTGATCCTGACTCTGACCACCCCATTATCCTGATGACCCTCATACACTCATGACCTTGATTTTGACCCTGTTCTTGACACTGGTCCAGTTTATGGTCTTTCCAAAGCTCTGACCCTGATCTTGACATTTCTCTGTCTTTGATCTTCTCTCTGAATGTCTCATGATTCTGATTTTGGTCCTCCCATTATTGAATCTTCTGAAATTTGAAACCCCCAATGATATGATCCTGTGACCATGGTCCTAACCCTCCATGATTCTGGTCTTGACTATCCAGTGATTTTGATCTTGACCATTTCATACCTTAAGTTCAAGTCAATTTTATGTATGTGATGCTTTATCAATTCATCAGCAGTATATACATATCTTATATATAAGATAAGATAAGATCAAACTTTATTAATCCTGAAGGAAATTCTTGAAAAGAATAAATTAAATCAATTAATTAGGCCCCGGTCACACCGCCCGAACTTTGCTGGAGTGTTCCTTGAACGGTAGGGAGGGGGGGCCGAATTTCGACAACGCTCATCACCGCGCACAAAATGGGAAAAAAAATCGAAAACACGGGCGTTGGCTTAGCGGTGCACCGCTGAAGCCGGCGTTGCTTTAGCGTTGGTTTAGCGGTAGCGAGCGGTAGCGAGCGTTGGTATAGCGGCGTTCTGCGCATGCGGGCTTTGGCTCGGCGGGGGTATAAAGTTGGTTTAGCACCAATCATAGCAAGTCTCTCAGCATCCATGGTGATACAGTTTTACTGTAACTTTGAGCAAATTCAATATAGATGAGGTCTGAACTCAACGGCAGCTCGATTCCAAATGAGCTCCTGGTCCATTTCGCCCCGTATTCACGGGCGCAGATAGAGGGGGGGACGGGGGGGATTCGTCCCACCCAGATTTAAATTCACTTCATTCAGTCCCCCCCACTTATAGGGAGGAAAAAACGTCTATGCTGTCTTTCTTTGCATAAGGCAAACCTCACGGAAAAATCAAAAGACTAATTACCATTCGGTTTATTGAGGTGCACAGCAGTGTATACATAGTTGCAACAACTCACATAAAACAAAACAAAGACTGATATTCGGTTGGTTGAGCTGCGCAGACTGCACAGGTTGTGAGCTCGAGCTTGGTTGCTGTGGTAACCCACAACAAGCTTGACAGGCATATCGGGGTTGGGGTTGGTTTGCTGGCAGCTTTGTCCTCCCCAGTTTTTTGTCCCCCCCAGTTCAAAAAACGTATCTGCGCCCCTGCCCGTATTTATAGCCAAATTCTGGTCCCACTCCGACACCTCTATACCAACGCCAAACCAAAGTTCATCGCCGCCATGGATAGCTGCTTCAACGCCTGACACCATTCCAGCAACCCCATGTCTGCTCGTAAAACGCTTACAACCGCTCCACCGAAGTTTGTGCAACGTTTAATCGCCGCCCGGGCAACGCTGGCGAAGCAGCGGTGGTCCAGCGTTCAAGATTTCTGCGTTGGCCTAGCGGACCCAAGCGTCCATGAACTTGCGTCTAGCGGTGCCAAACTTTGACTGGGCGTTGGTGGAGCAGGGGTGAACTTTGCCGGGGCGGAAAATTGCCCCCTCCTCACCGCTCACAATATTTTGTGCAGCTCAAAACTTTCGGAGCGGTAGGAGGGCCCCTCGAGAAACATCAGCGGTGGCCGAGCGTATACAGCGTTGCTTTAACGGGGGCCAACTTTTGTTAAACGGTGGTGAACGGTTACGAGCGGTGATGAATTTTTTTCACTGCTCCAGGAACGCTCCAGCAAAGTTCGGGCGGTGTGACCGGGGCCTTAAATTGGATTAAATAGGATTTTAACCCATCATGACTTTAATTCATTTTGATCCCAATACTAACATTATCCTGAGTTTTTCAAGTTCTTTGAACAAATACTTTTGAACAAATTCCAGTAATATTGATCCTGATCTTGACTGTGATCACCACACACTCCTTTTGATTCTAATCCTAATCCTGACCATGACTCCCACAACCCTTGCCTGGGATTAAACATTCTATGACTTTAATCCTCAACATCCCATAATCACGATCATCTCCCACTTATCCTGAAATATTCATGACCCTGATCCACAATCAGATTCAAATTCCTGATTCAAATTCCAACTGCTCATTAACCTGCCCTGACCCTGACCCAACAACCAGACCATTCCATGGTCCTGATCTCTATCCTCCCATGATCCTATTTCTGCTACCAACCATCATGTGACACAATTTTTTAAAAAACTTGATCCTTCTATTAGCTTGATCCTGAGCTTGACTATATTCCATTATCCTGGTGTTGGGCCTCACAAGCCATGATTCCAACCAGTATTCTATGATGCTGATCTTGATTCTAGAGTGACATGGTGGTGCAGTGGTTAGCAATGTCACCTCACAGCAAGCAGGTTCTGGGTTTGAAGCTGCCAGTCATCCAGGGCCTTTCTGTGTAGAGTTTACATATTCTCCTTGTGTCTATGTAGGTTTCCTTCAGGTGCTCCGGTTTCCTTCAACAATCCAAAGATGGATTAGGTCAACTGCCTACACTAATTTGCCCACAGGTGTGAACACAAGTTTGAATGGGTGCCTGTCTCTCTGTGTTAGTCCTGCAACAAACTGGCAACCTGTGCTTGTTACTTGACTTTAGTGCAACATTTGATACCATTGTTCATATTATTCTTTTAGATGGACTAGAAAATGTTGGAGTGAAGGAAACAGCCCTCTTCTGGCTCAGGTCTTATCTGACTGATCATTATCAGTTTGTTGATGGTGACTTCTCTATGCCTATAAAGTTTGGTATTCCACAAGGCTCTGGCACAATGCTCTTTTCTCTGTATAGCCAGATGAAAGCCAGATGACAGACACCAGCTTAACAAAATTGAGGAATGTATAAATGATATTAGACACTGGATGCTGTGTAACTTACTCCTACTTAATTCTGACAACACAGAAACACAACCCTAAATCAGACAAAGTGGGGTGGTATGGAAAATGTAAATTAAAAAAGAAAGCAGTGATTTGTAAATGTACTTTGACTTGTATTTCATTTCAGACAGTATCAACCCAATATATTTCATGTTTTGTTGGTCAACTTCATTTCATTTATTAATATCCATCCACTCCTGCGTTTCAGACTTGCAACACATTCCAAAAAAAGTTGGGGCGGGGCAATTTAAGGTGAGTAATGAGGTAAAACAATTACATAATGATGTGATGTGAAACAGGTGATGTCAACAGGTGACTGTAATCATGATTTGGTACAAAATCAGTATCCAGGGAAGGCCGAGTGTTTGAGGAGTAAAGACGGGCCGAGGATCTTCAGTTTATCAACAAATGTGTGAGAAAATTATTGAAATGTTTAAAAACAATGTTCCTCAAAGAAAGCCAGGAAGGGATTTGGATATTTCACCCTCTACAGTGCATAATATCATTAAACCATTCAAGGAATCTGGAGGAATTTCAGTATGTAAAGGGCTCAAGTCTAATCTGAACACCCATGATCTCCAATCCCTCAGACGGCACTGCATCAAGAACCGTCATTCATCTACAGCTGATAGAACCACATGGACTCAGGATTACTTTGGGAAACCTTTCTCAAGCTACAATACAGAGTTACATCCACAAACACCAGTTAAAACTTTACTGTGCAAAAAGGAAGCGTTTTGTTACCTCTAGGCTGGATTGTTGTAGTACTTTATGATGGTCCAGTTAGTGCATAAACAAGCTCCAGTCCAGAATTCAGCAGTGAGAGTCCTTACTAAAACCAGAGGATATGACCACATCACCCCTATCTTGTCCATGCTGCATTGGCTCCCAGTAAAACTGTACACTGATTGTAAAATATAAAGACCTATAAAGTGCTGAACTGTCTTGGGCCACAGTACCTGAACAAACCTTTAGTCTCTTATGATCCATCACTCCTGTTTTGATTGAAAGGTGCAAGCTATTTGTTGGTACCTAGAATAATGAAGGTGACAGCAGGGCAGAGCTTTCTCTTACAAAACGCCACAGTTATAGGACAGCCTTCCAACTAGTGTTCGGTCTTTAAATCAATGCTGAAAATATATTTGTTTAGTAACAAATATAAGCCTTTAGTTAATAGTTTGTTTGTTTTTTTCAGTAACGTTGCTGATCTGGATGGTCCATGGGCATAGAGTGTTTCGGTAAACTGGGATGTTTGGATACTGTCGCCCCTACAATCACTTGTTCAGTCTGGTTTGTTGATGGTGTAGTGCTGGCCGATTTATGTCCCAGGGCTCCCTCATGTCTGTGTTACACTCTGAAGCTCCCTTTTATTTATGCTGTCATGATTAGGATTGCCAGAGTCCCTGCTTGAACGCTGTGCACAATGTACATCCTCCTAAAGCACTACAAGATAAGAGCATACCTAATCATCTGTGTTCTCTCCTTCTCTCTCTACCTGGCCCATCTTGATGCTCAACCCCTGCTTGGCCCCACCTGGATAACCTAAAGTGTGCCATTAGATTGCTGTGAATGGTCCCAAAGGGATACCTTAAAGATGGCTGTTCTTGTGCAACATAATGATTTCACTTGCTAAAAACAGTTTATACTCAAGTCTCATTCATTATACAGTGTAAAACCCCACCTGGATACTACAGGCTTAAAGCTAAACAACTACTGAAATAAAAAATGGCACTGATGCCTGATATCCTCATACTGAGCACACATCGTTCAACACATTGAGCACTGCTTGACTCTCCAGTGTACAGTTGTTAAAGAACAATGATTCTTAATCGTACTATCCAGTGTCACCCAGATGAAGATGGATTTACTTTTGAGTCTGGTTCTTATCAAGGTTTCTTCCTCATGTCATCTCAGGGAGGTTTTTTCCCCTTCATCCCATCACCTCTGGCTTTCACATTCGAGATAAAATTCTGTAAAGCTTCTTTCTTTCTGTAAGCTTCTTTCCGATTCTTTATATTATGAATTAGAATCTATTCGAGGCAATAACACACTGTTTTGGACTCAGATTACTGAAAAAAACCTTCATAACCTTTTTAACTAATGAAATGGTTGCGTACTTAACCTTAGAATTAACATTTATAGCTAACTAAAAATAAAACGTAAATGATAAATTCCTCTATTGGCCATGTGGCTGAATGCTGATGGCAGACTAGAGTAAAATCTGTGTCTCTTTCTGCAGTGTCAAATAAACAACCACGTACCACCGTATTTTAGTTTTATAGTTTTATAGTTAGACATCCACCCTGTCAGCCAGAGTTTAATCCTCCATGTTTCATAAAATAAAGGGTAGGAGTGCCTTTGATTGGGTTTAATTTAAGGCCTGGACTGCACCAGATAAAGCCTGAGTTGCATATTTAGCTTAAACACCATTATTACTGCAGAGAAGTGGCAGAAATCATGACAATAAATGTGATTTTAGAGTCTGTGTGCAGCAGAACATGAAAAGTTGTCTCGAGAAATTTAGAGAATATTAGCTTGGCTTGAACCTCATGTTTGGTAACAGATTCCTCTCGTCCCAAGACCATCTCCAATCTTTGATTTTAATGATGAGTAAAATAAACTATCCTAATGGGAAACCAGCCCCTGGGCTCCTCCTTACCCCTGGTCATATATGCACAGAATTAACAGATGGCATCATTGCTTTTATGGATTTCAGATTTTACAAATCAAAAAAGTCAAAGTCCTTCCCACGCCTCACAGTACCTGGTATTCCTGAGCAGTCTCCCACTCAAGTACTAACCAGGCCCAACCTGCTGGTGGCGCATCGGGCGGCGCCGATCTCCGTTACAGTGGGGGCTAGTCCTCTGGTAACCACGAGAGTTTAACTCCCCATGCACATCTGTATTGCAGCGTGCCTTGCCAGATGGTAGTAGGTACCATTTTTATGATGGTCTTTGGTATGACCCGACCGTGAATAGAACTCATGATCTCCCGATCGAGAGGCGGACACGCTACCAGACATTTATTAACACAGTGTTCCTAGCAGGTCAAAGGTCAAATCTCTCACCTTCACATTTCTGGCTGATCTCATTGAATCGGTGTCCTGCAGGGCATTTACACTCGAACGAGCCCACTGTGTTAATGCATTTTCCTCCCTGACACAGACCAGGAATGGCCTGGCACTCATCCACATCTACACACACACACACACACACACACACACACACACACACACACACACGTACACACACAGAAATAGAAACACTTTAAATATTGCAATAATGAACATTCAAAATATAGCTCTATAAATAACCTTTAAACATTTACAGTATGTCACAGATTTGTACGCTTTCAGTACACAAGTGTGGATGAACAAATGTACATACAGGAATGCAATTGCTTGTCTCTTTCTCACACACACTCACACACATGCAGGGTGATAAATAAGAGCAGTGGGGAATGTGGAAAAGTAAAAAGACAGATATTTGCAAAGAGACACACTGGAGACAAAGCGTCTGAAGAAACATAGAAGAACAAGAGAGAGAGGGAGGAAAAGAGGAAGAAAGTGAGTAAGAAGGTGAGAAAGGGGAGGACGGAGAGCAATGAAGAGAGAGAGAAAGAGAATGTGAAAGGAAAAGAAATGAAGAGCGAGTGAGAGGGACGCAGGGAGGACGGTGTCTGCTAACCCTCCTCAGTGTGGTTCAGACAGCCAGACGTTAGAAGAATTTCCCCAGCTGGAGAAATAAGTGTGAGGGCCAAATGGAGCAGCATGTGGCTGTGTCCCAAACGCACAGTACGGCTTCTCAGCACACTCATGCTCTGAGAGTCACAGATTAAAGGTCACATTGATGCCTTATTCACCCAGACTAGTGCTCTAGAGCAGGAGATCCCAGTGCAGACTGGGGCGGGGTCAGTGTCACTGCAGGTCTCTCTCTGCTCTATTGATTTTAGCAATAAGTCTGAGTATGAGTTATTAATGTGGACAGTGAATTAGTGCACATGCTTAACTGACATGTTGCATTAATGCACGACTATGTACAGCTTCATCTATTAATAACAAGAGCGACTTTCATGTACGATGTAATAAATGGTGTAACTGAAAAGTATTTCAGGTGATTTTCAAAGAGTAACTGTGTGAATTATATCATGCAAAATAGGAAAGGTATTTACTTTAAGTACTGCACTATAGAATGATGAGTATTTGCTGTAAATACTGTACAATGGTGAGTATTTACTACAAATACTGTAGTATAGTGCACTATAGAATGGTAAGTATTTACTGTAAACACTGTAGTATAGCATACTAGAGAATGCTGAGTATTTACCGTAAATACTGTACTATGGTGCATATTTACTGTAAATACTGTATCATGGTGAGTTTACTGTAAGCACTGTAAATTCTGTAGTATAGTGCACTATACAATGGTGAGTCTTTACTGTAAGCACTGTACTATGGTGAGTATTCACTGCAAATACTGTATCATGGTGATTTTACTGTAAGTACTATACTATGGCGAGTATTGACTGTAAATACTGTACTATAGTGTACTATGAATGGTGAGTATTTACTGTAAATACTATAGTGTGGTGTACTATACAGTGGTGAATATTTCCTGTGGTACTGTACTATGGTAAATATTTACTCTGCATACTGTACTATGGTGAGTATTTACTGTGAACACGGCAGTATAGCGTACTATGAATGGTGAGTATTTACTGTAAGTACTGTACCATAGAGTATTTACTGTAAATTCTGTAGTATAGTGTGCTATACAATGGTGAGTATTTATTGTAAGTACTGTACTATGGTGAGTATTTACTGTAAATACTTTAGTGTAGTGTACTATATGATGGTGAGCATTTACTGTAAATACTATAGTATAGTGTACTATACAGTGGTGAATATTTACTGTAAGTACTGTACTATGGTGACTATTTACTCTGCATACTGTACTATGGTGAGAATTTACTGCGGACACTGTAGTATAGTGCACTATAAATGGTGAGTATTTGCTGTAAGTACTGTACTATGGTATTTACTCTAAATACTGTAGTATAGTGCACTATACAATGGTGATTATTTACTGTAAGTACTGTACTATGGTGCGTATTTACTTTGCATACTGAACTATGGTGAGTATTTACTGTAAATACTTTAGTGTAGTGTACTATACAATGGTGAGTATTTGCTGTAAGTATTATACTAAGGTGAGTATTAACAGAAAGCACTGTACTATAGAATGGTGAGTATTTACTGTACACACTATAATATGATGATTATTTACTGTAAGTATGTATGATAAGTATGGTGAGTATTTACTGTAAGTACTGCACTTTAGAATGCTGGGTATTGGCTGTAAATACTAGAGAATAGGACTCTAGAGCACTGTTTAAGTACCATACTCAAGAAGAATGAGTTTTTAAGTACTGTATGCTGTAACGGAGGTGTGTAAGTGCTGTACTATTGACGGTTGGTAAGTTCTGTGATAGAGAATAGTGAGTATCGGAGTACTGTAATGCTGAACAGTGTGTGCAAGTATTGTTCTCTTGAACAGTATTTATTTTAGTGTAATCAGGAGCAATCTGTAATAAACTGTAATAACTAATCTGGTGTGTGTGTGTGTGTGTGTGTGTGTGTGTGTGTGTGTGTGTGCGTGTAGTTCACTGAGGCGAGTGTGTATGTGTTCTGACAGCGCTTCCTGTCCTGCCTGGCTGCACAGGCATGTAAAACACCAATGAGGACCAAACCAAATTTAACCCAATTACAGCAGATTGCAGTGTGTGTGTGTGTGTGTGTGTGTGTGTGTGTGTGTGTGTGAAAAGAGAGAGAGAGAGAGAGAGAGAGAGAGAGAGAGAGAGAGGGAGAGAGAGAGCTACATTTCTAATGTTTCAACCAGAAAATAATATTTCCTATAACCACTACAAGATGTCGGTCTGCTAAAGTGATTACTGAGTCACTGAAATAATAAAACTGCTAGTTGGCTAATTCGTTAGCATGCGCTAACTTAAAGAATCAATAAGAATGTGAGTGCTAACTTTGGAGAAACCTGTGAATACTTAAATCTGTGTATACATTGTCTGAGTGTGTAAGTGTGACACTTGTGTGATTGTTAGTGAGCATGTCTACTATAAATCTGTATAATGTGATAGTGTGTGTGTGTGTGTGTGTGTGTGTGTGTGTGTACCCTGGCATGCTCCGGTGCGGTGGTTTGGGATGAAGCCCCGGCGGCAAGGCTGAGGCTGAGCAGGACACTGTTCACAGGGGTGACCCCAGGCTCGGCCCACCGTCGCACAACACAGTGTTTTAGTGCATACTATCCCTGTCAGCTGCCCCTGACACATCTGATTACTCACTGCAGCAAAACACGGTCCTGTCCGGTAGTCTGAAACAAACACACACACACACACCACATAGGAAATCACAATTATACACAGGAACTCTACACGACTGCATAAGAGAGAGCATTGTGTAAGTGGAATTTCTTTTTAATCGTGTGTTGGCCTGGGAGAGGTGCAGTGTGTGTGTGTGTGTGTGTGTGTGTGTGTGTGTGTGTGTGTAAATGGGTTAGACGTATGTGTGTAACAAATCAGTTAGCTCTAAAGAGCAACAAATTACACTGTACATGTCGAATAAAAGCACGCCATTTAACATTTTGCCTTGGAGAAATGAAACAGAGAAGAATCCAGGAACACACTTTAATAGTAAGTGTTTCAAGATGAATATATTCTAGAAAACACACACACACACACACACACACACACACACACACACACACACACACACACAGACAGACATTTTGTGTGATATCAAAGTTTTTCTTTATAAAGCACCACTCCATTTCCCATCCTGATGTATTAATGAAGATAAATGGCACCTTTCGGTGTGGGCTGGTACCAAAGCCTGTAGGGAGCTGTTTTTATTTCACACCAATCGCTATAAACAACACAACTCAGACAGGACAAATAAAATGACTCAGATAAGATAAACAACATGACAGATAAGATAAACATGACTCACATTAGATAAACTACTCAGACTGGATAAATAACTCCACTCAGACAAGGTAAACAACACAACTCAAATAATATAAACAGAAAGAGTCAGATAAGATAAACAACATAAAACACAAGATAAATAACACAACTAAGATAAGATAAAGTTATAAATACTTGTGAAGTGGTAAATTTATAAATGTATATGTTGAAGAAATATCCAGAATTTATAGATTCTTTAAAGCTGCTTTGTGAGAATGTCTCATCTCATCTCATCTCATCTCATCTCATCTCATCTCATCTCATCTCATCTCATTATCTGTAGCCGCTTTATCCTGTTCTACAGGGTCACAGGCGAGCTGGAGCCTATCCCAGCTGACTACGGGCGAAAGGCGGGGTTCACCCTGGACAAGTCGCCAGGCTTTGTGAGAATGTCCATTGTTAAAAGTGTTATATAAATAAAATTTAATTGAATAAACAACACAACTCAGAGATGATAAACAACACAATTCAGAAAAGATAAACAATTCCACTCAAACAAGATAAAGATACACAACTAAAATAAACAACTCCACTCCGACAAGATAAACAACATGACTCACATGAGATAAACAACTCAGACTAGATAAATAACTCCACTCAGACAAGGTAAACAACACGACTCAGTTATGATAAACACTAGGACTCAGGTAAGATAAACACTGCAACTAAGAAAAGATAAACAACACAACACAATTAATATAAATAGAATGACTCAGAAAAAAATAAACAAAATGAGTCAAATAAGATAAACAACCTGATTCAGATGAGATAAACAACTCAACTCAGATAGGATATACCACAGAAAACACAAGATAAACAACTTAGATCAGATAAACAACAAAACAACAATACAGATAAGATAAACAAAATGTTTTGGGTAAGATAAACAACTCAACTCAGGTAAAATAAACAACATTACTTGGATAAGACAAATATTTTGACTCATGACTGATAACACTCATTACTTGACTTATGTAAGTTAAACATCCTGAGTCATAAAATAAAGCAACTAACATACGATAAAATAAACAATCTGAATACCTTGGCTCAGATAAACTCCAATATGGAGGCTAGAAACAACTCAACTCGCTGAAGTACTTTTTTTTTATTTTATTCGTCACATGCACACTTCAAGCACGGTGAAATTCATCCTCTGCATTTAACCCATCTGAAGCAGTGAACATGCGCACACACCCAGAGCAGTGGGCAGCCACACCAGAGCGCCCGGGGAGCAGTCAGGGGTTCAGTACCTCGCTCAAGGGCACTTCAGCCCAAGGCCGCCCCACGTCAACCTAACTGCATGTCTTTGGACTGTGGGGGAAACCGGAGCACCCGGAGGAAACCCACGCGGACACGGGGAGAACATGCAAACTCCGCACAGAAAGGCCCTCGCCGGCCCCGGGGCTCGAACCCAGGACCTTCTTGCTGTGAGGCGACAGCGCTAACCACTACACCACTGTGCTGCATCTCCACTTAGTTTTCTGTAAAGCTGCTTTGTGACAATGTCGAGGGTTAAAATGCTGCAGAAATAAAACTGAATTTCATTTCATCAAAAAGTTCTTGTGGAGTTTTAGATCTGCAGCACTGTCTGGGAATTCAGCGTGTACAGTTAGTGAGTGCTGATAAATAGAGATTTTTTAACAACTAATGAAAAAATACTGTTTCTTTCTGTCTGTCTGTCTGTCTCTCTCATTTTCTTTCTCTCTCACTGTCTCTCTTTCTCAGTCTCTCTGGATGCCTTTGTAATGAGCTGTGCTGCATGTCAAAGATCACTATCAGCATTCGCAGCTCCATGAGTCCACAAGGCAATCCAGCCCTAAATCATTTACTCTGTGTGTGTGTGTGTGTGTGTGTGTGCGTGTGTGTGTGTGTGTTTCTGTCAGGTACCTCAGTAAATACACACACCACATATCATAATCAACAATACTTACAGCAAAACAAGACACATACATGTTTTTATTTATTTTAGATTTAATTTTCAATTAAACAATACAGTATTTCTTTAAAACTATTTCACACTGCACGCACACACACACACACACACACGCACACACACACACACACTTGAAACGCCAACATATGGATTTTGGTTTCTAGGAACTTACTTCCGGATGGTGTGAAGTGTTATTGCTCTCTCTCTCTCTCTCTCTCTCTCTCTCTCTCACACACACACAATAAATCTTCATTCTGCATTGAATCACCATTACACCCACACTTAACTTACCACAAACTGACCACAATGTCCTTCTGTTTACCACACGCAATGCTGATGTTTGAATGTGCACTTAAAATTGTGTGTGTGTGTGTGTGTGTGAGAGAGATGCAGCAGCGCAGCTCCACTATGTTTATCTGGAGGGTGTTTCAGTTTAGGTCTTGCTAAGAGAGGATTAACAATGTGTGTGTGTGTGTGTGTGTGTGTGTGTGACAGAGAGAGATGGACAGGGAGGGACTGCATTTGTGGGTGTGTGATGTCATTCATTTCTTTGTATAGATCCAGCTGTGGGACACTCCCAATGATTCGGCATCTGGCAATAATCACACACACACACACACACACACACAGTAGAATGCCATAACACTGTCTAAAATAATTGACCACCACACCCCTCACTCCTACACCACACCCCCTCACTCCTACACCACACCCCTCACCCTTACACCACACCCCCTCACTCCTACACCACACCCCCTCACTCCTACACCACACCCCCTCACTCCTACACCACACCCCTCACTCCTACACCACACCCCTCACCCTTACACCACACCCCCTCACTCCTACACCACACCCCTCACTCCTACACCTCACCCCTCACCCTTACACCACACCCCCTCACTCCTACACCACACCCCCTCACTCCTACACCACACCCCCTCACTCCTACACCACACCCCTCACTCCTACACCACACCCCTCACCCTTACACCACACCCCTCACTCCTACACCACACCCCTCACCCTTACACCACACCCCCTCACTCCTACACCACACCCCTCACCCTTACACCACACCCCCTCACTCCTACACCACACCCCCTCACTCCTACACCACACCCCTCACTCCTACACCACACCCCTCACCCTTACACCACACCCCCTCACTCCTACACCACACCCCTCACTCTTACACCACACCCCCTCACTCCTACACCACACCCCCTCACTCCTACACCACACCCCTCACTCCTACACCACACCCCTCACCCTTACACCACACCCCTCACTCCTACACCACACCCCTCACCCTTACACCACACCCCCTCACTCCTACACCACACCCCTCACTCCTACACCACACCCCTCACTCCTACACAACACCCCTCACTCCTACACAACATCCCTCACCCTTACACCACACCCCTCACTCCTACACCACACCCCTCACCCTTACACCACACCCCCTCACTCCTACACCACACCCCTTACCCTTACACCACACCCCCTCACTCCTACACCACACCCCTCACCCTTACACCACACCCCTCACTCCTACACCCCACCCCTCACCCTTACACCACACCCCCTCACTCCTACACCACACCCCCTCACTCCTACACCACACCCCCTCACTCCTACACCACACCCCTCACCCTTACACCACACCCCTCACTCCTACACCACACCCCCTCACTCCTACACCACACCCCTCACTCCTACACCACACCCCTCACCCTTACACCACACCCCCTCACTCCTACACCACACCCCTCACCCTTACACCACACCCCCTCACTCCTACACCTCACTCTCTCAGTCCTACACAACAATCTGGACTCCTACACCATACCCCTTCAGTCCTACACCTCATCCCCTCACTTCTACACCACACCCCTCAGTCCTACACCACACTCTGTACTCCTACACCACACCCCTTCACTCCTACACCACACCCCTCACTCCTACACCTCACTCTCTCAGTCCTACACCACACCCCTCAGTCCTACACCACACCCCTCAGTCCTACACCACACTCTGGACTCCTACACCACACCCCTTCACTCCTACACCACACCCCTCACTCCTACACCACACCCCTCAGTCCTACACCACACTCTGGACTCCTACACCACACCCCTTCACTCCTACACCACACCCCTTCACTGCTACACTCTCTGTCTTTAATGTCTGTAACTCAGTCGCATGTGTGTGTGTGTGTGTGTGTGTGTGTGTGTGTGTGTGTGTGTGTGTGTGTGTGTGTGAAACCTGTGTGTTGTAAACAGTGTGAGGAACAATAGTGTTTCCTTTCGGAGAAAGGGAGTGATGCCAAATCAACAAACAATCTGGAACGCCATGCTCAGAGCTCGGACAAGATGGAGCCAAACACACACACACACACACACACACACACACACACATGCAAGTACACACAGGCTGTTAACAAACTATCTCAATCCTGATTGTATGGCTAATGCACACTTTTGATCGAACCACATTCTGGAAAACGCATTCCTCAATACACACTACTGAAGATACACAAGTAAATACACACTCCTCTGCACACTCCTGAAAATAAAATCCTGCAAGACACACTTTAGTTCTGGACACATCCTGAGAACACACTTTTAAAAGTCATTGAAACAAACTCCTGAATAAACACCCCGGGATAAGCACTCCTAACGTACTCCTGAATAAACATCCCTGAAAACACACTCTTGAAGCTTACTCTTGGAACACACTAAAAAAAAACACACCCCTGAATATACAGTCCTGAAGTTCCCTCCCAAAAATCCATTCCTGCAGCACACTTCTCCAGAAGACACTTCTCCAGAAGACACTCCTCCTGAAGACACTCCTCCTGAAGACACACTCCAGTTTAATTTCTCATGGTGAAACTGAATGTTCTGGCCTCACAGAGACAGACGTGGTTTGTTTTGGGCATTTCTATGTAAATATGTATTGTAATGAAAAGCACATGGTACCAAACAAACACAGCAGTGTATCTCTTGCTCACACACCCTGTTACGGCACATCTGTATTAAATTGAGTCTGTACAGAGGGACGGGTCCAAACACATGACAGAACTTGAGCTTGGGGAAAAAACAAGCTGAAAAAACACAATGAAGGCCTGTGAATTGTCTCTCTGTCTCAGAGATACACATGCAGCAGCTCAACTGCACAAGCAGAACCTTCTAATCAGGATGAAAGAGAACTCCAGAACCACATTCCCAATCTTTATCATCCAAATCCCTCCACTCCAGAACCCATGTTCTCCAGAGTCTACTCATCCTGACCCTCAAAGCACAACCTTGAAACACATTCTCGAAGACACACTGCTGAAACCCAGTTACTCCAGAACTCACATTTTTCAGGGACTCTAGACAATATGCTTTCCAGTCCATGTACTCTCTGAAACTTGAAACAATCAGGAACATGTGCTGTTGTCTCCAAATCCAGGACTCTACAAGTCCCATGTTCTCCGGATCTTATTCTGCCAAACTATAGCATTTCAAGAACTCCACATAATCAAAAACACACCTTCCAGACATTACATTCTTCAGAAGTCAGCATGCCCAGACTATTGGTTCTTCAAATCACACTTTCTCCAAAACCTAAGTTCTCGAAGACACATGAACTATCTCCACACTCTCTAAATTTCATGACCTTCTTCAGGACCTATGATCAGAAACCATGCAGAATTCACAGCCTACAGATACCATATTCACCAAAACCTACAATCTCCAGAACCAGCATCATATCTATAATTAAAGCTTGCTAAGATGCATTCCCTCGAGACCCTTCTCCAGAATATGGAGCTTCCAGAACCAACATCATGATCAGAACCACAGTTCTCAAAAGAAACACGTTCTCTAAACCATATGCTTTCTGGAAACCTGACTGCTCGAGTTCTCCATATCATATCTTCTTCAGAACCGTCCCTCGTCAGAATCTGCATTCTCTACAGCTCAAGCACTCGAAAGCATATCATTTCAAGACCCCCACTTTCCAGAATACTCTCTAGAAAAAAAATCTTCTAGAACCAGCATTATACCAACCAACCATATAAAGTATTCTTCAGAATTGCCACTTTCCAGAACCCATGTTCTCCCAGCTATGTATATTATTTCTAGAACAAACACTATCCCACTATTGCTATGGCAATAACCTAAATCACTGTCACAGCACTATGGCAACACACTTCATCATTGTCACAGTAGTATGGAAATTAACTACAGCAGCATCACATTGCGATGTCAAAAAACTATATCACTATCAAAGCACTATGGCAACAAGCCATCTTACTCTCACAGTATGATGTAAAACAAACTATATCACTGTCACCATGGTAACATCACAGAAAGGGATAAAGTTTGAATATTTGTGATGTAAGAGGTGTTGAGTCTTACCTCGTTCACACTGAGCTCCGGTGAATCCATATGTACACACACAGCGGTTTGGAGCAACACACCTTCCTCCATTCAAACATCCTGACTCACACACCGCTACACACACACACACACACACACACACACACACACACACACACACGCAACACACAGTACAGCATTATTCATCAGTGTAGACACACCAATCAGCCATAACATTAAACCCACTGACAGGTGAAGTGAATAACTGATTATCTCATTACAGTGGCACTTGCAAGGGGCGGGGTTTATTAGACAGCAAGAGAACAGTCAGTTCTTGAAGTTGATGTGTTGGAAGCAGGAAAAATGGGTGAGTGTAAGGATCTGAGCGACTCTGACAGGGGCCACATTGTGATGGTGAGATGACTGGGTCTGAGCATGGGGTGTTCCCGGTATGCAGTGGTTCATACCTACCAAAAGTGGGCCAAGGAAGGACAACCAGTGAACCGGTGACAGGGTCATGGGTATCAAAGGCTCACTGATTTGCATGGGGCATGAAGGCTAGCCCATATGGTCCAATCCCACAGAAGAGCTCCTGTAGCACAAACTGCTTAAAAAGTTCATTCTGACACCTTTCTGTTTTAGCCAGAATGAACTTTTTCAACAGTTTGTGCTCCGGTAGCTCTTCTGTGGGATTGGACCATACACTCAAAAACATAAAACATTGGATTTACTTAACCAAGTTATGGCAACCGGTCCCATGAAACTGTGTTAATTTAGATGTACTGAATACAGTTATGTTGAGTTTATTCAACAGAGTTATGTTAGATTTACTACACAATGTTGCATGGACGGTATTAAATAAAGCCATGTTGGATTTAGCTGACAAAATTATGTTGGATTTAATTACAGTGGGGCAAAAAATTATTTAGTCAGCCACCAATTGTGCAAGTTCTCCCACTTAAAAAGATGAGAGAGGCCTGCAATTTTCATCATAGGTACACTTCAACTATGAGAGACAGAATGGGGGGAAAGAATCCAGGAAATCACATTGTAGGATTTTTAATGAATTAATTGGTAAATTCCTCGGTAAAATAAGTATTTGGTCACCTACAAACAAGCAAGATTTCTGGCTCTCACAGACCTGTAACTTCTTTAAGAGGCTCCTCTGTCCTCCACTCGTTACCTGTATTAATGGCACCTGTTTGAACTCGTTATCAGTATAAAAGACACCTGTCCACAACCTCAAACAGTCACACTCCAAACTCCACTATGGCCAAGACCAAAGAGCTGTCAAAGGACACCAGAAACAAAACTGTAGACCTGCACCAGGCTGGGAAGACTGAATCTGCAATAGGTAAGCAGCTTGGTGTGAAGAAATCAACTGTGGGAGCAATTATTAGAAAATGGAAGACATACAAGACCACTGATAATCTCCCTCGATCTGGGGCTCCACGCAAGCTCTCACCCCGTGGGGTCAAAATGATCACAAGAACGGTGAGCAAAAATCCCAGAACCACACGGGGGGACCTAGTGAATGACCTGCAGAGAGCTGGGACCAAAGTAACAAAGGCTACCATCAGTAACACACTACGCCGCCAGGGACTCAAATCCTGCAGTGCCAGACGTGTCCCCCTGCTTAAGCCAGTACATGTCCAGGCCCGTCTGAAGTTTGCTAGAGAGCATTTGGATGATCCAGAAGAGGACTGGGAGAATGTCATATGGTCAGATGAAACCAAAATAGAACTTTTTAGTAAAACTCAACTTGTCGTGTTTGGAGGAGAAAGAATGCTGAGTTGCATCCAAAGAACACCATACCTACTGTGAAGCATGGGGGTGGAAACATCATGCTTTGGGGCTGTTTTTCTGCAAAGGGACCAGGACGACTGATCCGTGTAAAGGAAAGAATGAATGGGGCCATGTATCGTGAGATTTTGAGTGAAAACCTCCTTCCATCAGCAAGGGCATTGAAGATGAAACGTGGCTGGGTCTTTCAGCATGACAGTGATCCCAAACACACCGCCCGGGCAACGAAGGAGTGGCTTCGTAAGAAGCATTTCAAGGTCCTGGAGTGGCCTAGCCAGTCTCCAGATCTCAACCCCATAGAAAATCTTTGGAGGGAGTTGAAAGTCCGTGTTGCCCAGTGACAGCCCCAAAACATCACTGCTCTAGAGGAGATCTGCATGGAGGAATGGGCCAAAATACCAGCAACAGTGTGTGAAAACCTTGTGAAGACTTACAGAAAACGTTTGACCTCTGTCATTGCCAACAAAGGGTATATAACAAAGTATTGAGATGAACTTTTGTTATTGACCAAATACTTATTTTCCACCATAATTTGCAAATAAATTCTTTAAAAATCAGACAATGTGATTTTCTGGATTTTTTTTTTCTCATTCTGTCTCTCATAGTTGAAGTGTACCTATGATGAAAATTACAGCCCTCTCTCATCTTTTTAAGTGGGAGAACTTGCACAATTGGTGACTGACTAAATACTTTTTTGCCCCACTGTAACAACGTCACGTTGCATTTGGTGAACAGAGTTATGTTGGATTTATTTAATAAACTTGTGTTTAATTTACATTTCTGCATTCTGTACTGTCTGCATTTGTTCCAACAATATCTACTTAAAGTACTGTACACAACACAAAATAACCATTTAACTCAGTTTTATTTGTTTGCCCAAGTGCATATTTCAATTTGAAAAACTAAACATTTGGCAGATTACAATGTCAAAAAAATAGAAAGGTGATTCAAGTTACTTTAAAGAAAAAAAAGCCTTCGCCTTTGTTGTAAAGTGCACGGGCATCTTTAAGTGCATATAACCAAGAAAACCATTATGTCTTCACACTGATCTGCATCAAGCCGAACCATGCGCTGGAATTCTACAAAAATGGCCGTTGCTCCCCCCGTCTGCCTTACTGAGCATGTGCAAGAAAGTACGGAGAGCACATTGGGATGACCTTAATGCAGTTTAATCAACTGTATTACATAAATCGACCTCAGTAAGGTCTAATAATCATAAAAACCAATACTGTTAGGTTATTAAAACAAAACTCACTTGATTTAATCGTTAAACACGACAATATTTAATAAATTTAACATGAACTAGTTATTTAACTCCAGCGACATGCATGTTTCATTTCTTTGAGTGTATGGGCTAGCCTTCGTGCCCCATGCAAATCAGTGAGCCTTGGCTGCCCATGGCCCTGTTGCCGGGTTCACTGGTTGTCCTTCCTTGGTTTGAATGTGACTGATATTTTTAAATCATTTTTTAAGAAATGCTTTAATGTATCAGTCGAAATGATCTCATTAATAATAATAATGAAGTGCATTATGGGTAATGTTGTGTTCACAGTGCTGTATGACTGAAAGGTGCTGATGAAGAACTTTTCCTTACGCTGGCCGCAGTGAGCCCCGGTGTAACCTTTCTGACACTGACAGTGATCTTCAGCACACGTTCCTCCGTTCATACAGCGGATGTTACAGTTTTGAACTGAAACAGAGCAAATATATTAAACACACACACACAGTGAAGATATGGGTGTTAATTTGTCAGGGCGGGGTCTGTAATAAAACATCTGCAGGGCTTTTTTTCTTCCAAATCCAGATGTTTGTGTAACACATTCACACATCATGACATCATGAGTTTATTTAGTAAAATTATAATCATGATTTTGTGCTATAATGAATATAAAGTTGGAATTTATACAGCTTTAGTGTTTTATAGTTTATTTAATAGATGTAACACTTTTCTTTTCATCCATTACTCTCCAGAAAATGCCACCTGTAGGAAATACAGCATGGAGGAAGTGATGCAACCCATTTCTCTGATTTTTTAAGAGCATCTGTTTCATGAATATGTGAAGTATTTTAATGCTGTGTGGATGTGCACACACACACACACACACACACACACACACACACACACAGAGGACAAAATATTTTTAATAGCAGTACGCATCTGCTTGTAAAGTCATAGAGATGTTTGTTCTATTGGGACTAAAGCAATTGGCTCGTCCTTGTGTTCATCTGAAAGAAGAGATCATTTTCAGCTCCTGCATAAAACTAACACGAAGCAAACAGGTCTAATGTCCAGACGTCTCTGAGGACCGAGTGTGTGATATTAATATGTCCTGACACTCTCACACTCATCACCTCACTCTCAGTCCTGAGGCCTGAAACATCCAGAGGAAAGCTGAAACGTGCAGGACTGTAGAAGGATCCAGGGTGTAGGGGTTACAGATCGGTTTTGGATTGGACTCTGAACTCAGTGACTCCCAGAAGAGATGAAGTAATGGACAGTGAATGACATCATAGATGAAGCAGGAATTAGGATTCGACGGCAAATTAAATTTTGCACAGAGAGCCTCTTCTAGAAAGTCTTGACACAAGAAATAAAACATTCTTCATAAACACACACACACACAGACGCACACACACACCTGATTTGGATCCACAGGACGGAGCGATTTGTCCAGTTGGGCAGGTGCACATGTTTGGTCTGGAACAAAATCCGTCACCACAGGAACTACGGCAGATCGCTGGAGAGAGAGCGAGAGAGAGAGAGAGATAGAGAATAGGCTCCGCCCCTGGTTCACCTGTGTCATGTTTGTCATTCTGAGGACCTTCATTAACTTTGTGTTTAACTTTATTTGGTTTTGGTGTTGTGTTTGTAAACGCCACAGCTGGGTGGTTGTGTGCTCCACTGCTTTACACTTCCAGGGTTGAGAATGTGTTTAAAGGTTGTGGCTCCTCTACAGGAACGTGAACTCCTTTTCCACATTCCTGTGTCCTGTAATGCTCAAGTGAACTGCGTATTTACAGGCGATTTCTGTTCATGTTTATTCTGAATGCTGACTTTCGACATTCTGTGTTCTGAAATTCTAAAATACCAAAGTTCTGACGCTGCAGTGTCTCCAGTGTCTCTCTGTTCCTGAGTGCTCTGGTGTCTCCTGCTTGGGTTTTATGGCTGAAGCAATAATGGATTTGATTTGTTTAATTACCGAATGTCTTGGCTGTTTATAAAAAGCTCGACTGAAGTCACTGCATGTCAAACATAACGTTAAAATAAGTCCACAATGGACAAACAGCAGAACAGAAGAGTTTCAGGTTTTGAGTCAAAACTAAGATTTAAGTTTCAGGATTTGAGCTTTAAGGTTAGCGAACTGAGTCTGCTCCTTTCACTCTCATTTCATTCTATCTGGTGAATAAACCATTTCTGATTGTTGTGATGGAGATGGCGAGAGCACATTTCCTCACTTTCAGCTGTGAAACAATATAAACAATCAGCCAGCACACATCACCGGCACAAAGTCCACCACGGCCTTCCTGAGGAACCCAACATTCTATTCAGGAGGAAAAAACATCATCACAGTACGTTTCCATCTCAACAGAAGTCACATCAATCCGATCTTTCTGTGGGATGCAGATTCCTGTCAGAGATGGAAGAGAAGCATCTACACGGAGCACTGGACATCTTTTTAACCCCTTCCTGTGCAACCTACTGTAGATAATGGAGCTGATGGTGATGCTATCAGAGGGGTGGAGCTTTCAGAAGCCTCTGTGATTGGACAGAATCTGACACAAGTTTTGGTTCTAAGAGGATCAGTTGTGTAACGTGTTAGTGCTCAGTTTGAGGTGTCGGTCCACAGTGTGTGATTTGAAGCCAGTTATTCAGTCATTTGATTGATATATTTATCCATAAACAGATCTTTAACACTTACGGACAATGCACTGGTTTCCTCCTGTCAGTGTTTTCCATCCAGGACAGCAGAACAGGTGTTGTCGTGTTCCACACACATTTGGTCTACAGAAAAGAACAATTTAAAAAATGAATTCAGTAAACAAGTGCTTTAAGGAAGCAATATTTATTTGATATATTGAACACATAATTTTTAACCAGCATTAATCCGTGTTCCACAAAACATCTCGCACTCTCGCTCTTACACGCTCGTCTGAATGAACACAGTTCAGTATTCGGTACATGTGCATTTTTGACTCAGTTTACTGCATGCCTTCAGAGCTGAATCACCAAACACAAATCAGGAACATTCTGTTTTTTTTTTTACAATCCAATATGATTATCTGCAGTCACACTGTGCTCTTGCATAACAATGCTGGAACAGGAATGTGTCACAGTCCAGGCCTGGAGACCAACCACACCAGTACCAGACCTGCCAAACATCATGTTGAGTTATCACTCAAAAACAATGCAAATAATAAAAACAGCAGATGAGTCAACTGACATCTGGAATGACTGACAGTTGTGTAGGGGTTATGAATTCTCTGATATCATCTGACCCCATGGAAGCCCCGCCCCACAGCATCCTCACTTATGGCTCCCAACATCCCCAACCCCCTGAAGAGACAGAATTGTGTATGAGGAAGGTCACTTCCAGGGGGTCACTCCTTCTCTATACACACCACTGCGGTATGTTTGTTGATTAGCTTTCAACTATTTGCTCATTAGAGTTTTATAATCAGAAAACCAACTTCTAGCTGCATGTGGTCCAAGTGCAAGTATGAAGCTGGTGTCTCTCATCTGGCTTTGCAGAAACATACAACTGTGTGTCATCAGCACAACAGTGGAAGCTGATACGATGCTTACGAATAATATCACCCAGAAGTAACATATACCTCAACCATGAAAGCATAGTCTGGGATTATTTAGCTAAATTAGCATACAACCCCAATTCCATAAAAATTGGGACACTGAATAAATAAAAATAGAATGTGAAGATTTTCAAATCATCGAAACCTGATATTTCATTAAAAATAGTACAAAGACAACATATCAGATGTTGAAAGTGAGAAATTTTATTGTTTTTTGAAAAATATTTGCTCATTTTGAATTTAATGTCAGCAACACATTTCAGAAAAGTTGGGACAGGGACAACAAAAGACTGAAAAAGTTGTGTAATGCTAAAAAAAATAGTTAGGTTAATTGGCAACAGGTCAGTAAGATGACTGGGTATCAAAAGAGCATCCTAGAGAGGCAGAGTCTGTCAGAAGTAAAGATGGGGTGGGGTTCACCGCCCTGTGAAAGACTACGTGAGCAAACAGTGCAACAATTTAAGAATAACGTTCCTCAATGTAAAACTGAAAAGAATTTGGGGATCACATCATCTATGGTCCATAATATCATGAAAAGATTCAGAGAATCTGGAGAAATCTCTGTATGCGAGAGACAAGGCTGAAAACTGACACTGGATGGCTGTGATCTTCAGGCCCTCAGGAGACACTGCATTAAAAGCAGACACGTGTCTGTAGTGGAAATCACTGTATGGGCTCAGGAACATTTCAGGAAACCATCGTCTGTGAAAACACTTCATTAGTGCATCCACAAATGCAAGTTAAAACCAGATATAAACAATATCCAGAAACCCTGCCCCCTTCTCTGGGCCCGAGCTCTTTTATGATGGACTGAGGCAAAGTGGAAAACTGTCCCGAGGTCTGACGAATCAAAAGTAGAAATTATTTTTAGAAATCATGGACTCCACATCCTCCAGGCTAAAGAGGAGAGGGACCATCCGGCTTGTTATCAGTGCACAGTTCAAAAGCATTCAGCATCTGTGATGGTATGAGGGGGCATTAGTGCACATGACATGGGGAGCTTGTACATCTGGGAAGGCATCATTAATGCTGAATGATATAAACACGTTTCAGAGCAATATGCTGCCATCCAGACAAAATCTTTTTCAGGTAAGGCCTTCCTTCTTTCAGCAAGACAACACCAAACTGCTTTCTGCACATATTACAACTACATGGCTCCATAGTAAAAGAGTCTGGGTGCTAAACTGGCCTGCTGCAGTCCAGACCTGTCTCCCATTTAAAACATTTGGTACATTTTGAAGTGCAAAATATGACAAATGAGACCCCAAACCGTTGAGCAACTGAAATTGTGTATGAGGCAAGCAGTTGGTCTCCTCAGTTCCCAAACATTTACAGAGTGTTGTTAAAAGTAGAGGTGATGCAACACAGTGGTAAACACGCCCCTGTCCCAACTTTTCTGAAACGTGTTGCTGACATCAAATTCGAAATGAGCACATATTTTTCAAAAAACAGTAAAATTTCTCAGTTTCAACATTTGATATGTTTTCTTTGTACTATTTTCAGTGAAATATATGGTTTCCATGATTTGCAAATTATCACATTCTGCTTTTATTTACAGTTTACACAGCGTCCCAACTTTTTTGGAATTGGGGTTGTGCAGTTTAATGTTAAAGACCAGTGTCACTGAACTGTCCTAAGAGACAGGACAGTTCAGTGACGCTGATGTTCCTGTGAGCCGAGCTACACCAACATCAGCAACCACAATGTCATAAAATTTCACATCACTGCAATCACATGCTGAGACACAAATCAGTAAACCCCTCACTTGAATATTAATACATTATTGTTTCTATACTAACCGCTCATTCACAGGGACTCGTGCAATCATGTGTTAGCATTGATAAGTTTTCTGTAAGGTTTCTGGAAGGAGTATCCAGTGTCAGTGCTCTGTGACAGTCAGAGGTGAAGCTGGAACTTTAAGGACGGAGGAGTTTACACTTCTTCTTCTTTACAATTTCTCAGGAACACGATGGATCAAGCTGTGTTTATTTTTCCTCTGATTAACTCTGAGAGAGAATAAAGACAGACTGCTGAGGGAACGAGTGTTTATAACATTGCTGCTATAACGTCAGTGAGAACAGGAACTAACTGTTTCACTGAACATTCCAGAATATTAAAAGTAGCTATAAAAGAATTAAAAAAGTACAATGTGACATTCTTTACCAAATAAAAATTGCAATCGTTGAAAAATTGCTTTTCTCCACAACAGCGACACACACATTGGTGTATGAGATGCTCATCATGATGCCCTAGCCTGACTCAGAGATAACGATCATGTAAACATCACACTCGGATTGTCACATGACTCAAAACATCTGGAGTAGGCTGATAAGAAAGCCAGCTGCTGATAAATAAGTAAACACTCACATCACTCCACTGAACCTTAATTCACCGTTTAAGGATCATTTGAAGTAATAACATGTTTAATGATGAGAAGGAATGACACGCCCATGTTTGGAGGAGGGAGTCTGTCATCGCAGGGAGTTTTTCTTTGTCACCATCACCTTCTGGCTTGCTCATTAGGGATACATTTTATAATCCATATTTGTAAAAATGTATATCCGGAACATATATATTTCCGTAAAGCTGCTTTGTGATAGTGTCCATTGTTAAAATTTCTAAACAAAAACAGGCAGGCGGGTAAAAACCTGCGCAAATGCATAGCGTAGGTATGTCACGGAGGGGGCGTGTCATATTGGATTTGGAAGGGTTCATCTTTACTTAAACTCGTAATCTCAGGAGAATTTCTTTGACGACCTGAGAACTTCCTCAGAGTCCTGCATTCACGTAGCTGACACAAATGACAACACAGGCACAACTGGATCAAATCTGTCATTCTGTACACTGTAAAACATTTCAAACTGGTTTAACTTGGAAATGCAAGTTCACCCGCTGCCTTGAAAATGCAAGTTAACTCAATTTGATGATTATCTTTGTTTCAACTCAGAAAAAGTCACAATTAGTCACGACAACTAAGTAATTCAAGTCTAACCTTTGAAAATTTGCACAGATTAGTTCAAATTAAAAGACTTTTCAGAGCTCATTGAGTTAAAGAGAAAAAGTAAGTGGACATAACTCAACAAGGCTGAAATGTTTTACAGTGTAGATCCATGTTCTGTGTTTTGCTGTACTCCACCTCTCACACACCTGTCGCAGATGTGCTGTGTTCTAGATCACTTGGCTCCACTGAAACAAAGCAACAATTTTCCAACACGACTGAAGTTTTAATTCAGTTCAGCATCGTTCCACTCGATGCCCTTCCTCAGTATATCACCTCAATTTCAATAGAAAAACAGGAACAGCCATAAAACCTGAATGAACGACACTCACTGGGACTCAATTCAAAACACACACCAAACTACAGAGGAACGTCAAACCAGAACCAGATACTTGGACCATTGTAACCATTTATTCAACCCAGAGTTATATGAGATCTCAGCTCACCGAGGTCGCCAACAGAATCTCATCTCATCTCATCTCATTATCTGTAGCCGCTTTATCCTGTTCTACAGGGTCGCAGGCGAGCTGGATCCTATCCCGGCTGACTACGGGTGAAAGGCGGGGTTCACCCTGGACAAGTCGCCAGGTCATCACAGGGCTGACACATAGACACAGACAACCATTCACACTCACATTCACACCTACGCTCAATTTAGAGTCACCAGTTAACCTAACCTGCATGTCTTTGGACTGTGGGGGAAACCGGAGCACCCGGAGGAAACCCACGCGGACACGGGGAGAACATGCAAACTCCACACAGAAAGGCCCTCGCCGGCCACGGGGCTCGAACCCGGACCTTCTTGCTGTGAGGCGACAGCGCTGACCACTACACCACCGTGCCGCCCAGCAACAGAATATTTAATGATATCTTTAGTGATAAAGACGCCATAACACTGCAGCAGATCGTTCTGTAGAAATGTTAGTCAGTACGCAGGGTTTTAGGAACAGAACTCATCAGAGACAGCAGCACTTTATACAAAAGCTTGACCTCACTGCACTTCCTGAGGATTAAACATAAGAAATAAATAAACACTTGACTTTAGCATGTTGTGTTCGAGGAATTAAATGAGAAACACAAATAATTTTTTTTAATAAATGGAGAAAGATAATAAAAATACTTGTAATTTAAGTGCTCACTCAGCTCAGTTTCTCTAAAGAACACAAACCATCACTTATAAAACTGCACTCAGATTTATTTCCCTGGAAAGTCGAAAGCAAAACATTTACATTTCTGTATCGATCATCAGTCCGCTGAAGACACAACAATCAAGTGGACTTTAAATGAAATCTTCTTGCTATTGAAACAGTTAACAGTGTTGTTACCCCTTGAGGCTGAGCTGCCCTGTGTTTCCTCTGCGTTTGGTCCTGCTGACTTCCTTCTGCTCTGGTTTGACATCTTCAGTTGCGCCAAACACCACAAGAGCTGACCAAAATCCCAAAATCAACAACCTCAGCCACCACATCCTGCCCCTCTGATAATCCACTTTATAAAAGAAAACGCAGCTCAGGGACGATCCGGATCAGATCTGCAGGAAAACACACAAAATAATGCAGTAAGATTTTATTTGCAGTAGAACAAACCAGAAAACAGACTGCAGATCAGACTGCACTGAGACAGAAAAAAAGATGGTGATTCTTTTCTTACAGACTAAAAAGAAAAACAAAAAAAAAACAGAAAGTAGTGGAATGCAAGAAGCCCAGCAGCCAAATGAGCCAAAATCAGCAGAAATCAGCAGTGCAGGATTTGCATAAAAAGTGCAAACAGATGTCGGAGCAAGATCAGCTCTGTGTGAGATCAGCCAACGTCCAATGCTCAAGTCTCAGCTTTTACACACACACACTAAAAACAAAAGTCTTAAAGTAAGTAAAGAGAAAGCTAGAAGAAGAAAACAGCTGGATGTTACTGCACCTCCCTGCAGCAGCCCTGGGTCTCTCTTCTGTCTGATAGAAAAGCAGCTGGAGAGAAGAAGAGGAGAGAAAGAAGAGCGCAGGATCCTCGGCTGGAGCTTTAGGAGACTTTAATCATGGCAGGAGATCAGCTTGAGGCAGTGACGTGAGGAGACACACAGCTCCAACTGCTTTCAGAGCTTTTGAGCACGATGAGCTGAGTGTTTGACTTTCACCAGCTCTCTCTCTCTCTCTCTCTCTCTCTCTCCCTCCTCCTCGTCACTCTTCTCCTCCCAAAAAACACTCCCTTTTCTTCTCTTTTCGTTCCTTTCTCACACACTCTATATTTTCACAACTGCATTATGAATTTGTCTCCTTTCTCTGTTTTTACACAACAGTAGATTTTATTATAAACTCAGAGAATTCCTCTGGAAATGAACCATAATGACTCACTGACTCACTGATTCAGTTCATTTTAACAGGCATGTACAATAAAAAATCTAATTCAGTGAGTTCAAAAGAGTTGATTCAGTAAATTTGATTCATCTGCTATAGTGTGTGCAGAGATACAACAAAGTATTCATCTTTGTGGAACAAACAGCATGAACTAATCACTTCCCATATCACATTTATTTATTTATTTATTTATTTGTTTCTGAGAATTTCTCATCTACTGTTGCACTGTATGTAGTCATCTCTCTGTCTGTCTGTCTGTCTGTCTGTCTCTCTCTCTCTCTCTCTCTCTCTCTCTCTCTCTCTCTCTCTGTATCTCTCCTACTCACTCTGTATATAATGGTATATATATCAGATTAACACTATAAGGCCAAAAGTATGTGCCCCCTGTCCATCCCGTCCCTGTGTAGTTCTAGCCCAGACGGTTTCCACCCACTCTGAAGCTCACAGCTGTATGAGTGTCTCCGTGTGCTGTAGCTTTACAATTAGTCTCATTTAACAAAGCTTTTCCTTTCTGTCAGGTTTTGTGAGATAACATGAGGAGAGTTTCTGGCTTTCCTTTTCTGTTTTGTTGTTAGATTAGTTACGTGTCTTTGGTCTCAGAACCCTGACACACCGGGGCACCGTGAAGGAGCTAGTGCTGAAACCCAGGCTGACTGATCCCCATCTTTGTGACCTCACTCACGGCTTGTGTGAAAAGATACCAGGATGATGTGAGTCTGTGTGAAAGTGATAACTCCTGATAACAGGAGGGGGCAGTAGTCTGACTTTATCATGGAAAAAAGAAAGAAAGCCTCCATAACCAACATCCATATGGGTGATTTTTTTTTCTGCACGTTGTTACAATATAGATTATAAAGGATCATTTCAAAATAAATCTCTTTTTCAGTTTCAGCCACTTGGCGTCTCTATTTTGGCCCCTAAACCAACATCCATCACAGAGCACTAGGTTTAAAGTATTCATTATATTATTTAATAACTCTGTTTTTAGCAATCTGTCACCTTCGCTGTCGTCCATCGGAGAGCGCAGTGTGGTTTATTTTTGCTCCATCGCTAGTGGCACCGCAGCCAAACCCCAAATAAAACATCAGCAAACAGAACTCAGAACTTCTTCAAACTCAAACTCTGAAGCCTAAAGCCACGAAAGAGAAATGACAAAATAATGAAATGTTTGAGTCGTCAAATATAATTGGGAGCAGCTATTGAGTAATGTAATGTAATCTCCAGAGAGAACGAAAGAGAGAGAGAGAGCATGAGAGAGAGAGAGTGAGAAACAGGGAGAGAGAGACAGACAGAGAGAGAGAGTGAGAGAGACAGAGAGAGAGAAAGCATGAGAGAGAGTGAGAGAGAGACAGAGAGAGACAGAGTGAGAGACGGAGAGAGAGAGACACAGAGAGAGAGCGTGAGAGAGAGTGAGAGACAGAGAGAGAGTGTGAGAGAGAGTGAGAGACGGAGAGAGAGACACAGAGAGAGAGAGCATGAGAGAGAGTGAGAGACAGAGAGAGAGTGTGAGAGAGAGTGAGAGACAGAGAGAGAGTGTGAGAGACAGAGAGAGAGTGTGAGAGAGAGTGAGAGACAGAGAGAGAGACAGAGAGTGTGAGAGAGAGTGAGAGACAGAGAGAGAGTGTGAGAGAGAGTGAGAGACAGAGAGAGAGAGGCAGAGAGAGAGAGATTTATGTTACAGAGAGAAATGTTTTGTTAATATAGTAATTTAATACAGTCACACTAATAAAGTCAAGTGGGAGAGAATTATAACTCTATAAGGCTTATTATAATAACACACACACACACACGCACACACACACACACACACACACACACACACAGGGTGTGTTCAATTGTGTGTGTGTGTGTGTGTGTGTGTGTGTGTGTGTGTGTGTGTGTGTGTGTGTGTGTGTGTGTGTCAGAGGTCATAAAACTGCATCCCAACATCACTACAGGAGCTGATGAGAATATTTATGACTTGAAGTATAATTACGTTGCAATAGTAATTCTCTCTCTCTCTCTCTCTCTCTCTCTCTCTCTCTCTCTCTAACACACACACACACACACACACACACACACACAAAGAATTCCCATGAGCACCGGGTGTGGCTCCTGAAACAAATCAGTGCCGCATTAATACCCCCGGCTCCGTCTCTGAGAGCAACTGTGTTTGTTTATTGGATTTTTGTCTTCAGTTTGGGGAAAAACAGCACATTAACACACACACACACACACACACACACACACACACACACACACACACACACACACACACACTTCACTGGTGATAATCTGAGCTGCTGAAAGGTTGAGATGTGTTTAATTTATGAGAGTGGGATGGTAGAGGAGTCAGGGTGAGGAGAATTACTGTAACCTTCATCTTCATCTTCCTCCTCTTCAATTAACTTGCAGGTTTAACCTGTGACCAACACAAATAACCATCAAACTTTTAGCTCAGAACCTAAGATTTGAGTTTCTCTAGTTCCCTTATGAGTTCCTCACTTGCATTCTCATAGTCAATTCATTGTTACTTCAGTTTTCTGACATTAATTTAGTTTCCTTCGTTCAGTTACAGGAGTTCATTTCGTTTGTGTTGATGAACCGTATGAAATGTGTTTGGGAGTCAGAGGCATTCACAGTGCTGTAGCAGACCATACACTGTTACATCATTGCACTGTTACATCATTGCACTGTTACACTGTTACATCGTTACACTGTTACATCATTGCACTGTTACACTGTTACATTATTACACTGTTACATCATTACATCATTACACTTACACTGTTACATCGTTACACTGTTACATCATTACATTTTTACACTGTTACATCATTGCACTGTTACATCATTGCACTGTTACACTGTTACATCATTACACTGTTACATCATTACACTTACACTGTTACATCATTACACTGTTACATCATTACACTGTTACATCATTACACTTACACTGTTACATCGTTACACTGTTACATCATTACATTTTTACACTGTTACATCATTGCACTGTTGCATCATTGCACTGTTACATCATTACACTGTTACATCGTTACATTGTTACATCATTACACTGTTACATCTTTACATTTTTACACTGTTACATCATTACCTAATGATAGTGGACTTTGCCTTCTGGAATTTGCCAGCTCTGAAAAGCTCACGCTGGCAAACACTCTGTTCCCCCACAAGACATCTCACAGAACAACATGGCATGCACCAAATGGCAAGACACACCATCAGATAGACTTCATACTCGCCCCATGGAGATTCAAGTCCAGCATTAATATAGCTATAACCAGGACTTTTTCTGCTGTAGACATTGGCAGCAGTCATGACCTAGTGCTTATGAACATCAAACGGGTGGTGTAAGTGGTTAGCATGGTCACCTCACAGCAAGAAGGTTCTGGGTTTGAGCCCAGCGGCTGGTGGGGGCCCTTTCTGTGCGGAGTTTGCATGTTCTCCCCGTGTCTGTGTGGGTTTCCTCTGGGTGCTCCGGTTTCCCCCACAGTCCAAAGACATGTGGTTAGGTTAATACGGGACGGCCTTGGGCTGAGGTGCCCTTGAGCGAGGTACCTAACTCCCAACTGCTCCCCGGGCGCTGTTAGCATGGCTGCTCACTGCTCTGGGTATGTGTGTGTGCTCATTGCTCACGTGTGTGTGCATGTGTGTGTTCACTGCTTCATATGGGTTAAATGCAGAGAGGAATTAATAATAATTCCTACAGGATGAATAAAATTGTGCTTTCTTTTGCTTTTTCTTTCAAACTTAAACTGAAAAAGGACAACAAGCCACACAGTAGCTACATCAGATTTGATTTAGAAAAGCTGAAGGACCCTAAAATCACTGCTATTTTTGAAGCCAACAGAGGTGGCAAGTTTGCTGCACTCAACCTCTTTGAAGATGACATTAACTCCCTCACAGACAATATCAGCGATGCTTTTTATGAATCAGCAATGGAGGTGCTTGGAGTGAAGAGAACAATGAAAAAGCCATGGGTTTCTAATGACATCTTGGACCTACAGTATATGACAAAAGAAGGGAGCTGAAGAAGACCAAGAAAATTGACACAGAGTGAGCCAAAGAATACAAAAAGGTGAACAGCAAAATCAGAAAGAAAATAAAGGAAGCAAAAGAGCATTGGATAACAGAACAGTGTAACAACATCAACACTGAGATGAGAAAGGGCAACAGCAAAGCAGCATATGGCACTCTTAAGATGCTGATAAAAACACAACCACGAGCAACTGTGATAGAAGACAAGGATGGCTCCCTCCTCACAGATGAAACAGCTATGTTAAGAAGGTGGATGGAGTACTGTAAAGACCTTTTCAACTATCAGATCAAGCCAAATATCAACATCTTAATGAACGCTACCAGCACAAATGTTGAAGTAGGAGATGCCCCAATTCTCTAGGAAGAAGTAGAAGAAGCATTCTGGTTACTCAAGGGAGGAAAGTTGCCAGGAGTCGACAACATTCCAGCAGAACTCCTCAAGCATAGAGGTTCTGAAGTCATTAAGGCATATACCACCATCTGTCAGAGGATATGGGACAGTAAACAGTGGCCAAGAGAATGGACCCAATCCCTGATAATCCCACTGCCAAAAAAGGGAAACTTGAGAGAATGCAAGAACCACAGAACCATCAGTTTTTATAAGTCATCCAAGCAAAATAATGCTGAGAATCTTACTCAAAGGTAAGACAGAATAAATACTGGCTGAAGAACAAGCACGATTTAGACCAAAGCGAAGCACTGTTGAGCAGATATTTAACATCAGGCTACTTACAGAAAAGTATCTCCAGCATCAGCAGGATCTGTACTACAACTTTATAGATTTTAAGAAAGCGTTCAACTGGGTCTGGCATGAAGGGCTTTGGCAGGTGATGGACTTTGACAGTCACATCATTGAAGTGATCAAGGGACTTTATGAACACTCTAGCAGTGCTGTACTCCTGAACAATAAGATAGGAGAATTCTTTAGAACAACAGTTGGGGTGCACCAGGAATGCCTCCTCTTGCCGACTCTCTTTAACATCTTCCTGGAAAACATTATGCAGGAGACACTGACAGACTTTCATCCCTCTACAAGCATCAATGGCAGACCAATCTGTAACCTGCACTTTGCCAATGACATTGCCCTGATAGGAGGCAGTGAATCAGAGCTCCAGAAGATCACCACCAGCCTGAAAGAAGCCTCCACAGACTATGGAATGGAGGTCAGCTCTGAGAAGAGCAAGATTTTGGTCAACAGTTCCAGACAAGACACATCAACAAACATCATGCTGGACAATCAGAAGCTGGAACAAGTGGGCAGTTTTAAATACCTTGGGTCCACACTGACAACTGATGGCACCTCAACCAAAGAGAAATGAATAAGACTCAGCCTAGCTACTTCTGACATGATAAGACAGAATGTGATCTGGAGGAGCAACAACACCAGTTTCCCAGTAAAGATCCGACAAGTGTTGTCAGGCAAAACAAACCTCGCCCAGTAGCAATTATGATGAATATGAAGGAATATATAATGAAAAAATAGGTACCTTATGGGTGCATGTGGCTACTGTTTATAAGTAAAATTGTTTTCTGATCCCGTGTCCATAGGCAAGGCAAGGCACGGCAAGTTTATTTATATAGCACATTTCATACACAATGGCAGTTCAATGTGCTTTACAGAAGCAAAAACAAAAACAGTAAACAATAGAGAAATAAAATTACATAAAATAATTTTATTTTTAATCTAAAACAATTAATTAAAAGAATTAAAAGAAAATAATAAGAATTAAACAACAGTAGAAATAAAATAATAAAATGCCAAAAAGGAAAAAGGAGAAAAAGAAAAAGAAACCAGCCGAATAAAATAGAATAAAATTAAAGTAAATTTAAAACATGCAGAGAAAGTAAAGATTATAAAAAATGTAAAAATATTAATTATTTAACAGAAAGCATCTGAAAACAGCTTGGTCTTTAACCTAGATTTGAAGCTGCCAACAGCAGGAGCATTTTTAATGTCCTCTGGCAGTTGGTTCCATAGCTGTACTGCATAGTAGCTAAAAGCTGCTTCACCACATTTTGTTTTAACAACTGGTTTTAATAGTAAATTTTTCTGCTGCGATCTGGTAGATCTGATTGGGTTAGGCCGCTGCAACATATCAGAGAGGTCATTGGGCCCTGTACCATTTAGAGATTTGTATACCAGCAGCAATGCTTTAAAGTCAATTCTGTAGCTTACTGGAAGCCAGTGAAGGGACCTTAGAATTGGAGTAATGTGCTCTGTTCTTTTTGTTCGTGTGAGAACCCTCGCCGCTGCATTTTGAACCAGCTGAAGTCGTTTGATGGTCTTTTTTGGCAGGCCTGTGAAAAGGCCATTGCAGTAATCAACCCTACTAGAGATGAAGGCATGTATTAGTTTTTCCAGATCATGTTTTGACACAAGTCCTCTTAGTTTGGAAATGTTTTTTAGGTGATAAAATGCCGTTTTAGTGATTGCTTTCATGTGACTGTCAAAGTTTAGCTCGCTGTCAATGAAAACACCAAGATTTTTAACCATTTCTTTAGTTTTAATCCCTTTTGTGTCAAGAATAGTATCCTGAGTCTTTCATCTTTTTTCCAAATAGAATTACTTCTGTTTTATCTGTGTTCAACTGAAGAAAATTTTGTGACATCCAGCTATTGATTTGATCGATGCACTGGTAGAGACATTCAAGGGGGGCATAGTCATTTGGTGATAGAGCAAAATAAATTTGGGTATCATCTGCATAGCAGTGATACAAAATTGAATTTTTATTGATAATTTGCCCAAGTGGGAGCATATAAAGGTTGAAAAGTAATGGTCCAAGAATCGACCCCTGGGGGACACCACAGGTCAAGGGCATTGACATTGAGGAACAATTTCCCAGGGTAACAAAGAAGCTTCTATCTTTTAAGTATGATTTTAACCAATTGATAACTTTACCAGTCAATCCAACCCAGTGTTCAAGTCGATATAGCAGTATGTTGTGATCAACAGTATCAAAAGCTGCACTGAGGTCCAGTAATACCAGGACCGATGTTTTGCCTGCATCAGTATTAAGACGTATGTAATTTATAACTTTAATCAACGCTGTTTCAGTGCTATGATTGGCACGAAATCCTGACTGAAAATTATCAAAACGGCTGTTTGATATCAAGAAGGCAGTTAATTGATTGAAGACAATTTTTTCCAGGATTTTCCCGATGAATGGTAGATTTGATATTGGCCTGTAGTTATTTAACACTGAAGGATCCAGATTATTTTTTTTAAGAAGGGGCTTTACAACGGCTTTTTTTAGGGACACAGGAACAACGCCAGTCTCCAAGGATGTATTTATAATTTGAAGCACATCTGTAATTATAAGATGAAGAACAGACTTAAAAAAGTTGGTGGGCAGAATGTCCAGTTCAGATGTTGAGGAACTGAGATTTTGTACAGTTTTTTCAAGAGTCTCATAATCAATTAAACAAAATTCTGACATTGTGTTAAAGTTATCTGTCTGTGTCACTGGTGATTGCAGTTTTTCAATTTTTTGCAACTGAGATATATTATGAGAAATATTCTGCCTTATTTTATCAATTTTATCTTTGAAAAAAGATGCAAACTCATTGCATTTATTAACTGATAGAAGTTCAGGTGCTAATTGTGGTGGGGCATTGGTTAGCTTCTCTACTGTTGAAAATAGCACACGGGCATTGTTCATATTCCTGCTGATGATGTTGGAGAAGAAAGACTGTCTTGCTTTACGAATTTCATAATTATAATTACAAAGCATCTCTTTATGGATTTGATAATGGATGTGCAGTTTAGATTTGCGCCATTTTCTTTCAGTCTTTCTACATTCTCTTTTTAGCAGTTTAACAGCCGGGTACTGCTTCCATGGTGCTTTCTGCTTATCATTGACTCTTTTGATTTTGAATGGAGCAATATCATCCATAATTTGGGTCATATTTAAATTAAAAAATTCCAGTAAATCATCTACAGAGTCTGACATTTTGGTTGAGTTCTGTAAGAGAGCTTGCTCAAAAAGAACACATGTGTTGTCGTTTATGACTCTCCTACCTATAGTCGTTGAGCTATTCTGAATGTGAGGAGACATAGAAACTTCAAAGAAAACACAGAAATGATCAGATAAGGCCAGGTCAACAACAGTATAAGAAACAGTAAGACCCTTTGTGATGACGAGGTCAAGAGTATGACCACGAGAGTGGGTCGGCCCCTGTACATGTTGTACCAGGTTAAAGTTATCAATAATTGCAAATAGTTCTTTGGCATAAATGTTATCAGGATTATCTACATGCAAGTTAAAATCCTCAGATATAATAAGACAATCAAACTCTAAGCAAATGACTGATAACAGTTCACCAAACTCTTCAAGAAAGACTTTGGCTGAATGTCTCGGAGGCCTGTAAATAGTTAATAATAATATGTTAGGAGAGCATGTAACAAGTGCACATAAGTGTTCAAAGGACGTAAAATCACCAAGTGAGGATTGTTTACATTGAAAAGAGACTTTGAATATATTTGCGATCCCTCCACCTTTCCCTTGTCGGGTAACATTCAAAAAATTAAAATTTGGGGGAGCTGCTTCGATAAGGGTGGTAGCACTATTTGCTTGATCCAGCCAGGTTTCAGTTAGAAGCAAAAAAATCAAGATTGTGTTTACAAATAAGATCATTAATTAAAAATGACTTGTTTAAAAGTGATCTAATGTTCAGAAGAGCTAGCTTTACAGAAATTCTAGAAGCAATATTTGGTTGTGCACTTTGATGCTGTTTTAAAACAGGAAGGAGATTAGATTGGTTTATATTGGTTGGATACAGTAAATATAGCAAATATATTTACTCTATGAGGCAGTAGCCACAGAAATTAAGTCTCATCTCATCTCATCTCATCTCATTATCTGTAGCCACTTTATCCTTCTACAGGGTCGCAGGCAAGCTGGAGCCTATCCCAGCTGACTACAGGCGAAAGGCGGGGTACAGAAATGAAGTGTAATCCAAAAATGAACAATTTAAAAATCACAGAAGTAAAATATACCAAGTTTCTGTACTTTATATTATTCTACTCTTACCTCTTACAGTTTTCAAAACCGAAACCTCCAAACCAAGGCTGACATACACATGCTGTTGCCATGACCCAAAATCTTATTTCCAGGAAATTGCCCAGTGCTAGAGCTCAGTGGAACGCACTTTCCCTCCATAATAAGCATAAACATGTCTTAAAGCGATTTCTTTAGTCTAGTTCATTTATTTCGAATGGTGAACTGAATTGTATACACTCACTGGCCATTTTAACCGGAACACATGTATGCGCATGCGCAGTGCGTAACTGTTACACTCTTACATTCTTACAGCATGATGACATAGTGGCTAGTGCCTCTATATGAGGCAGTAGCCACAACAAAAATGATTTTGACCTTTTTGGTGACCTTGACTGGATGACCCTTAAAAAGTTGGAGGTTCTATTTGAGACCAATGCCCAGCTATCCTGAAAGTTTAATGAAGATTGTTCCAGCCATTTTTGCATAATATGGTTAAAAACAAAAACAAAGAAACCCCACTGAAAACAATACCTCACCCCCTGGTGAACTCCATCCCAGGTGAGGTAATTATACAGATTTCTTGTTGTATCCATCCTCATATATGGATATGAGAGTTGGACCCTAACAGCAGAATGCAAATGTAGAATTGAAGCATTTGAATATAAGTGCTTCAGGAGACTGCTATGCATCTCATATACAGAGCACAAGACTAACAAGTATGTCAGGCAACAAGTTAATATCCTTGCAGGAAGAGAGGAGCCACTCTTAGCAGTCATTAGGCACAGAAGACTTGGCTGGTATGGACATGTGAGCTGCCACAGCTCCCTAACCAAAACAATTCTCCAAGGTAGAGTAAAAGGCAAGCACCAATGAGGCAGACTAAGAAAGGCTTGATTGGACAACATTAAGACTTGGACCAACAGCAGCCTTAATACTCTCCTTCACCTCATAGAGGTCCATGACCAGTGGAAGGTGTTGGCCATCCAGTTTAGCATGGCACCCCTATGAACTCACCAGTCAAGGGATAACTGAACTGAACTGAACTGAACTGAACATCATTACCTCATTACCCTGTTACACTGTTACATTGTTACACTGTTACATCATTACACTGCTATGCTGTTACATTGTTGCACTGTTACATATTTACACTGTTACATTGTTAAACTGCTATGCCATTACACTGGTACAATGTTGCACTGCTACATCATTACACTGTTATACCATTACATCATTACACTGTTACATCATAACACCATTACACTGTTACACTGTTGCACCGCTACATCATTACACTGCTACACCGCAACATTGTTACACTGTTACATTGCAACATTGTTACACTGTAACACTGTTGCATCATTACACTGTTACATCATAACATTGTTACAATGTTACACTGTTACATCATAACATTGTTCCACTGCTGCATAATTACACTGTTACATCATTATGCCACTACATCATAACAATGCTACATTGTTACACTGTTACATCTTTACACTGTTACACTGTCACATCGTTAAACTGCTGTGTTGTTACACTGTTACAATGCTGCACTGTTACATCGTTACACTGTTACATCATAACATAGTTACACTGTTACATTGTAACATTGTTACACTGTTTACCACTGCATCATTACACTGTTACATTGCAACATTGTTACACCGTTACACTGTTGTATCATTACACTGTCACACTATTACATCATAACATTGTTACACTGTTACATTGTTACATCATAACATTGTTACACTGCTGCATCATTGCACTGTTACACTGTTATATCGCTACAATCTTATACTGTTACATCCTTAGACTGTTACACTGATGCATTGTAACACTGTTACACTGTTACATCATTGCATCATTCCTCTGCTACATCATAGCATTGTTACAATGTTAGATTATAATTGTTACAATGTTACACTGCCACATTGCTACACTGTTACATCTTGACAATGTTACACTGTTACACCATTAGACTGTTACATCATTACATTGTTACACTGTTGCATCATTACACTGTTACAATGACACATTGTAACATTTTTGCATTATTAGGGCCCGAGCCCAAATGGGCGAAGGCCCTATTGTTCTTGTAAGAGTTCACTATTCTTCTTCTTCTTCTTCTTTATTTTTCTCCGCTGTTGGGCCATTTTCGGGGTGCTTGCCATGGGCGAAAACGCACGAAATTTGCTGCCAGTTCCGAGAATTGCCACCGCTACTCAGAACCAAAAGCCCAAACTTGGCCGGGGCTCAGGGCCTCTATAGCGCCCCCTAAGTCGTTGTGATTTTGGCCTCCCGCATTAAGGTGCCTGGTTGCCATGTAGTTTGTAGTAGTGGCATGCCATTTGGTACGCATATGTATCTCACTAAGCCGGACAAAAATGTAATGCCAGTGCATTAGCCACGCCCAACAGGAAGTGAGGTAATTTCACTTTTGTGCGAAATGCATGGCCACGAAGACGGCGCAACTCCTCCTAGACCGTTCATAGGAATGTCACCAAAATTGATACACATCATCTACAGACATGGCTGACAAAAGTTACTAAATACGTTTCACGTAGGATAAACCGTTCAGAAGTTATACGTCAATCAATTTTCAATGCAAAATTTTACATGCTTAAAAATTCATAACAAATCTTCTGATTGCTCAAAACTGCTCATACTTCACACGCAAATCACTCATTGGGCTTCTGACATGTTACCCAATTTCTGTGATATTTTGCCACTGGGGGCGCTATTTTGGGGCAAAAAATCCAATCTTTCCTCAAATTTGGTCAAACTTCACGGCCACCCTCTTACTACCTCCCATGGCATGTATACCACATTTTGGGAATTTTCGTCCATGGGGGGCGCTGTTTTTGGCCGACGCAATTGCTCCAAAACGGGTTTTTGGTAAATAATTCCATAATGCTTTTCCTTCACACCACTACCTTGTGATAGTACGTTGCTGTTGTAGACACTTATTTTTCCAACTCATAATCGCTCATGTACAGCATAGCGCCACCTACTGACATGGGAAAAACCAAAAAATTTATTCTTCAAAAATCTATATCTCATCTTCTATTTACTCAATTGTCATCAAACTTCATACACAAACTCTTCATAGCTCACCTGACATATACGCCAAATTTTGTGCACTTTCGCCCCTGGGGGTGCTGGTTATGGCAAAAATGATATTGCAGCTTCTGATTTGTCAAACTTGGCAAGCAAACTCTTTACAAGACCCTTATTGGGGCGCTTGCCATGGTCGACAACGCACGAAATTTGGCTCCTTTTTCTTAGACTGCCACCACTACTGAGAACCAGAAGCCCAGATCCAGGCGGGCCTCAGGGCCTCTATAGCGCCCCCCGAGCACCGTACAGTGCGAGACCCTATTGTTGCCATGTGTCCATTTCTGTGCTTTGTCGCCATTGTGGGAGTAATGTCTCTTGCCGAAGAAGCTGTGGAAGGTATTTCGCGGGGACGCATGCCCCCGCCCCCCTTGGCCACTGGCGCGAGGGCCCGTCGAGGCCGCTTGCGGCTTTAATTACACTATTACACTTTTACATCAGTACATTGTTACACTCTTACACTGTTAGATCATTACACCATTACATTGTTACATTTCTAAACTGTTACACTGTTACATCGTTACCCTGTTACATCATTGCATTATTACAATGTTACACTGTTAAATCACTACACTGGTACATCACAACATTGTTACACTGTTACATCATTACAATGTTGCATCATAACATCGCTACCTTTTACATCATTACTCTTTTACATTGTTACATTTTTAGACTGTTACATAATTACATCATTACACTGTTACATCATTGCATCCTTACATTTTTACCCTGTTATGTCTTTACATTGCTACTCTGTTACACTGGAACATTGTTGCATTATTACCCTGCTACACTGTTACAGCATTACACTGTTACACCATTATATCAATATATTTTTACACTGTTATATCATTTCCTTGTTACACTGTTACATCATTACATTTTTATACTATTACATCATTACACTGTTACATCATAACATTGTTACAATGTTACACTATTGCATCATTACACTTACACTGTTACATTGTGTATTGTTACATAATTGCATCAATACATCATTACACTATTACAATGATACATTGTAATATCATTATATTGTTACACTGTTACATCTTTACACTGTTACACTGTTACATCATTCCACTATTACATCATTCCATCATTCCACTGTTACATTGTAACATTGTTACAATGTTACACCTTGACATTGTTACACTATTTCACCATTACACTTTTACAATGATACATCATAACATTGTGTAACAAGTCCCTGATGTGGGTGTAGTACAGAAGCACAGCAGGCTGGAGTTGGTGTTCACACACACATACACACTTTATTTGGCTTATTTTCCTTGCTTTCCAGCTTTACCCTTAGATGCATGGACGACCAGACCTACACTCTTCCATGAGTGGGGTCAAAAATGACCCCAATTGGAATTAGGGCATTTTTGAGTGGAAACTGATTTTATGTTGTTCAGAGTTGATTGTTAATGCCATATTTTGATATTTGACATGTTCATTCACCACTTTGTATGTTTGTTTGTGTTTGTCTTGTGTTAATTTGTTTGTTGTTTGTTTATTTTTGTATGTCTGTACATGTACAGTTGAATTTTTTTGTGTGTGTGTGCTCATCCGTATAGCGGTATCTCAGAGGATAACATATTCTCCAGTGGAGAGAATGATGAGAGAAACAGTAATGACACAATGACAACAGTATGATGTTGTACGATGTTCTCATGCACTTTATTTACATGCTTAACCCTTAACACCCAAATATAGAAAAAAAGTGTAAAAAAATTTTTTCAACCTAATATATGTTGTTCTAGGAAGGCTCTGATGCAAAAATTGTGTTTCTTTTTTAATTTTGACATTTTAGCAACTTTTGGGGGAAATGTTGTTAAATTACAACATTGGCTCTCAAGGGTAGGTAGCAGAATTTCACTGGCATCATTCACACACTGTAAATGATCTGGGTGTGTTTGTCTTCACTTTCCTGCTGATAAAGGGTCACAGAAGTGATTGTATCTTCACAACAAACAACAACAATAATAGTCAGACATGTTATATTGTTTTATGACAAGTAATTTATTCAAAAAAAGTTATTTCCACTCTAAAAACACTGGATGAATGCTATATGTACAAATCTGAAAACAAACTTAAGATGCATTTTTACATCTCCCTTCTTTACCTATGGTAGTCCAAAAAGCAGTTTCTTTGTTCTGAAAAACAAAGGCGGGCATCACACTTCATACAAACAGTGTTAGTGTAGCCTTTAGCACACTGTCTGCACCTTCCCCTGTCAGCTTTGATGGGGAAATGCCCAGTCATGTCTTTGCAGACATCACTTGGTGGGTGTGCATTTCTCCTCTTAGAGGGCCTAGCAGCTGGAGAACTCATAGGGCTTGAGGATGGCCGCCCTCGCTTTGGCACTGGGACAGATGTGCCAGTCAGGATAAGGGAGGATGCCAACTGGGCCTGAAACCGTCTCCTGATCAGGATCTCTTTCTTTGGAATAGCCCAGGCCTTGCAGTCCCGTTTGTACAGGAGCCAAGCGTTGATCACAGCTAGAATAATTGTGTGCCAGAAGATGTAGATGTACCAACGATGGGACTTGAGAGGAAACTTGTACTTGGCCGCAAATGAGTCCAGCAAATCCACTCCCCCCATGTTTTTGTTGTAGGTCGCCACGATGTTAGGCCTCTGAACTTCCACGAATGTTTTGAAAGTTTTGTCCCAACGTTTAACCTTTTCCACTGGTTCTGGGCCAGTAAAGGATGACACAAGTGTCACCTGATGGGTGTCGTACCATGTCACAGCACAAATGTTGTGGTTCTCCTCCACTCTGACATCAAATGTCCCTCTTCCCTTTTTCTTCAAGGTTTTCTCATCATTGAGGTTGCAGTTTGGAAGCCGTACTTTACTGTTAGCACAGTAAGCTAGTGTAATAAAAATAAATATAGAACAACATAAGTATGCAGTAACAACACAATCACACAAGATTCATTGATGTTGAAAATAAGTTAACATTTTAGGACTATTGTATGGCGAATAAAACTGATGATAATACTTACATGTGTGTTGCTGAGTAAAAATGCTCTTCAGGGTGGTGAGAATGTAAGCAGTAGATGTGTTGATCGGCAACAAATGTATTCCTGACAACCAGAGGTGACAAAAATAAAAAGTTCCTAGGGATATCAACCGAAACTCCATATAAAATGCTTGGGGTACGTTTTGACCCCACTTATGGAAAAGTTGGGTATTAATACAAAATATAAAATAACTTAAAAGAAAAAAATATATACATACAAATCCAAATGAGACCATATCAAAAACACCCTATTTGAGGAATACGTGGAAGGTTAGACAATATAAATGTAAAATGACAAAGATTTTGCAACAAAACTACCACTGGGGTACGTTTGTACCCCACTTATGCATCTAAGGGTTTACTCACTCACACACAGACACACATGCCATGCACACACGTGTCCTGATTGGGAGAGCCCCTCTCTCTCTGCTCTCTCCCTCCTTTTCTATCCTCTGTCACTGCAACAACACAGACACACAACATTAATTAACCACAGGTGCATTGACTTTGCTGCTCACCTTCCCTGGTCCTGTCCTCCATTCGTTAACTGACGCTACACTGAAAAAAATGGCCTGTTAAATTAACACAAAAAAATCTTGTACATCGGTTGCACTTATTAAAATCATATCCACTAAGACCAATTAAGTCATGTTTGTCAAACAGAACATGACTTAATTGGTCTTAGTGGATATGATTTTAATAAGTGCAACCGATGTACAAGATTTTTTTGTGTTAATTTAACAGGCCATTTTTTTCAGTGTAGGCCACACCCCCACTGCCACATACCCCCACTGCCCAACTCAGGCCAGGGAGCTGTCCAGCCTGCCCATTACTCAAGTGGAAACCCAGATACCGTACTTCCACCTGCCCAATTGCACACTTTTTTGAGTTGGCTGTGAGACCCACCCACCTCAGCGACTCTAGGATGGCCCTAAGGTGTTCTATGTGCCGCGGCCAGTCACTACTGTATATGATTATGTCATCTAAGTAGGCTGCTGCATAGGTGGCATGGGGGTGGAGGAGTTTATCCATGAGCCGCTGGCACATAGCAGAAGCCCCAAACAACCCAAAAGGAAGCAGGACAAACTGGTCTAATCCAAATGGTGTGGAAAAAAACATTTTCTCTTGGGATAGAGGAGTCAAGGGGTTCTGCCAATAACCCTTCTTCAAATCCAGTATCGAAAAAAAGTGAGCCGCACCTAACCGATCAAGCAACTCGTCAATCCGGGGCATTGGGGATGCATCAAATTTAGACACCACGTTGACTTTTCTATAGTCCACACAGAACTGGACCGACCCATCGGCCTTGGGTACTAGGACCACCGAGCTGCTCCAGTTACTGTGTGACTCCTCGATTATGCCCATGCCAAGCATGGCCTTGAGTTCATCCCAAACCACCTTTTTTTGTGTTTGGGCTAGTGGTAAGGGCAGCTATGCATCACTACCACCAGGGGTGTTTCAGTGTGGTATTCTATGAGGTGTGTGCGGCCAGGAAGGGGCGAGAACACATCAGAAAATTCCTCCTGCAACTTGGCCACCTCTATGAGTTGGGCCAGTGAGAGGTGGTCTCCACAAGGGACCGGAGCGGTTTGGGTTGTGGTTTTGGTTGTTTTTACTTCCGGCCCCAGCTCTGCCTTCTCTGGAACTACCAATGCCAACGCCACAAGGACCCCCTCATTCCAACACTTTAATAGGTTGAGGTGGTGTATTTGTAGAGTCCAGCCCCTATCTGTTCACCTCATCTCATAGTCAACGTCCCCAACTCTTTGTGTGACCTTGAAGGGCCCTTGCCACTTGGCGACTAATTTGGAACTCGACATGGGCAATAATACAAGTACTTTGTCTCCCAGATTGAACTCTCTAAAGCATGTGCCCCTGTCGTACAGCTGGGCTTGATGTTCTTGTGCCTGCCACAAATTCTCCTGGGTTAAGCGCGTGAAGGTGTGGAGCTTTGTGTGCAGGTCAAGAACATATTGAATTTCATTCTTACTAGGTGAAGGTCCCTCATCCCAATTTTTCCACAGCATGTCCAAGATGCTACATGGCTTTCACCCATATAATAATTCAAATGGGGAAAATCCCATCGAGGCTAGTGGGACTTCTCATACTGCAAATAACAGGGGCTCAAGCCATCTGTCCCAATTATGTATCAAATCAAATCAAATCAAGTTTATTTGTACAGCGCTTTTAACAATAAACATTGTCGCAAAGCAGCTTTACAGAATTTGAACGACTTAAAACATGAGCTAATTTTATCCCTAATCTATCCCCAATGAGCAAGCCTGTGGCGACGGTGGCAAGGAAAAACTCCCTCAGACGACATGAGGAAGAAACCTCGAGAGGAACCAGACTCAAAAGGGAACCCATCCTCATTTGGGCAACAACAGACAGCCTGACTATAATATTAACAGTTTTAACAGGTATAACCCTCAACTGTCCTCATGGGGCCGTCCTTCACAGGAGTGGGGCGATAAAACTCCGACCAGACACAGGGCACCAGGATGGATCAAGCAGGTCCGAGGGGCAGAAGAGGCCAGCATCTCAATCCCAGGATCAATATGTAACTCAGAGGGACAGATGGGGGGGCGGGGGGGAGAGAAAGAAAACACGTTGTTAGGTATGCCCTAAAAATGACAAGTATTAAATCTGTGTGGTAGGCTCGCAGAGACGAGAGTCTTTACATCAGGCATGATGCACAATGGCATGTTAATATGGTAAAAAATATATCATGACCTGCTCTGGCTGGATGCTTGATTGGGTGATGGGAGCACACTCCTCAGCAATGATGAGATGCAGATGGGACCGTTAGGCCTGGCCAAGACAATTCAGTTACATTTAACCGGGTCTGGGACATGCGACAGAATGTCTGACGGCCGATTCCCTGCAGGGTACGATAGCCAGTCGAGGTCCCCACCATCTCCACCAAAAGATTTCCTGTTGACTCCATGTAACTCAGAGGGACAGATTTGGGGTGGGGGGGGGGAGAGAAAGAAAACACAGGTGGTTAGGTATGCCCAATGTCACCTGAATAAGTAGGAACAGTATACATATTGCACCGAGTACAAGCAGGGACTCCGGCAACTAACTATGACAGCATAACTAAAAGGAGAGAGCCAGAAGGTAACACAGGCATGAGGGAGCCCCGGGACATAAAGCAGCCAGCCACTGCACCGTCAACAAACTCGAGTGAGCAAGCGAGTGGGGACTGACAGCATCCATACATCCCAGTTTACCAAAACACTCTATGTCTGAGGACCCTCCAGATCTACTCCTTTACCTCATAAACACCATTAACAAAAGGCTTGACTAAACAGATATGTTTTCAGCCTAGACTTAAATGCTGAGACTGTGTCTGATTCCCGAACATTACTTGGAAGGCTGTTCCATAACAGTGGGGCTTTGTAAGAAAAGGCTCTGCCCCCTGATGTAGCCTTCACTATACGAGGTACCAGCAGATAGCCTGCACCTTTTGATCTAAGTAGGCGTGGCGGGTCATAGAGGAGCAGAAGTTCACTCAGGTACTGTGGTGCGAGACCATTTAGTGCTTTAAAGGTCAATAGTAGTATTTTATAATCAATACGAAATTTGATTGGGAGCCAATGCAGTGTGGATAAGACAGGCGTGATGTGGTCATATTTTCTAGTTCTAGTAAGGACTCTTGCTGCGGCATTTTGAACTAACTGGAGCTTGTTTATGCACTTATTGGAACATCCAGACAGTAAGGCATTACAATAATCCAACCTGGAGGTAACGAAAGCATGGACTAGTTTTTCTGCATCATGCAATGACATTAAATTTCTTATCTTTGCAATATTTCTGAGATGAAAGAAAGCTATCCGGGTGATGTTATCAATGTGAGTTTCGAATGAAAGACTGGGGTCAATAATCACTCCGAGGTCTTTTACTGCTGCACGTGAAGAAACAGAAAGGCCATCCAGAGTTACTGTGTAATCAGAAAACTTACTTCTAGCTGTATGTGGTCCTAGCACAAGTACTTCAGTCTTGTCAGAGTTAAGCAGAAATAAATTTATAAGCATCCAGTGTCTAATGTCCTTAACACATTCCTCAATTTTATTAAGCTGGTGTCTCTCATCAGGTTTTGCAGAAACATACAACTGTGTGTCATCAGCATAACAGTGGAAACTAATACAATGTTTACGAATAATATCGCCCAGAGGTAACATATATAGAGAAAAAAGCAGTGGACCCAAGACAGAACCTTGTGGAACACCAAACTTTACCTCGGTACGTCTAGAAATATCACCATTTATATCGACATACTGATAACGATCAGTTAGATAAGACCTGAGCCAGGAGAGGGCCGTTCCCTTAACTCCCACAACATTTTCTAGTCTATCCAGAAGAATGGAATGATCAATGGTATCAAATGCTGCACTAAGGTCAAGCAACACAAGTAGCGAGACACAGCCCTGATCAGACGCCAACAGTAGGTCGTTTACTACTTTAACCAGTGCTGTCTCTGTGCTATGATGAGGTCTAAATCCTGACTGATACATTTCATGGATGTTATTCCTATGTAAATATGAGCATAACTGCTGTGCCACAGCTTTTTCAAGGATCTTGGAGATAAAGGGGAGGTTTGATATTGGCCGATAATTGGACAGCTGACAGGGATCAAGGTCAGGTTTTTTAATCAGGGGTTTGATAACTGCTAGTTTAAAGGATTTGGGTACATAGCCAATCGTAAGAGAAGAATTTATTATTTTTAGAAGCGGTTCAATTACTCCAGGCATTATCTGTTTGAATAGACGTGTCGGTAAGGGATCTAGTACACAAGTTGAGGCTTTTGATGTAGAGATTAATGAGAGTAATTCAGTTTCTTTTAGGGGAGTAAAACATTCTAACTGATGATCTGATACAGTTATATTGTTAGTGGGATGGATACCGTCCCGCCCTAACAGGCCAGCAGTGCCCTCAAAATTAGCCCAATTATCTATAAAGCCCACACTGTTTTCAGAGCACCACCTGGACAGCCAGCAGTTCAGCGACCATAACCTGCTGTAAGCTACATCGCCACGCCGCATTGGGATGGGGCCAGAGCATACTACAGCATCGGACATCGCCTTCGCTAATTTAAACACCTCTACAAAGTTACTCTTAGTAACCTCAGACTGACGAAGGCGTATATCATTAGCTCCTGCATGGATAACTATCTTTGAGAACCTGTGCTTGCCTAGGACCCTAAGATTACCTGCTATGTCCGGCGCCCTGGCTCCCGGTATACACCTATGTATGTCTTCATTTACAAACTTTCAAATTAAATTTTTAAGTGTTTGATTAAACCTCTCTCCCACCCATCCATTTGTGGGTGATAAATGCTGGTGCAGATAGATTTAATTCCCAACAACCCATACAGCTTGCGCAATGTGCATGACATAAATAAAGTGCCTTGGTCTGTCAGGATTTCTTTCGGAATCCCGACCCGTGAGATAATACGGAACAGCACTTCTGCAATACTGCATGCTGAGATATTGCGGAGAGGCATTGAATCCACCAAAGCATGATATGTATCCCCTTGAACACTTACCGGTAGCCAATACACTCCAGCCTGATCAGGGGCAGTCTCTGGTGCATCGGGGATCCAGATCACAGCTCCCACTATGAGCTGAGATGCTCTGGCTCCCTGCCAAGCCAGCACATTGGCCCAGGCTTTCCCTCTGCACCAGCATTATGGGCGTCACTCACCTGAGGGGGAGAAGACACAGACACGGAAGAGGGAGATGGGAAGCCACCACGGGTGCAACAGGCCAGCTGGGGAGGGGCCGGCTGCCACCTCCGCAGTGGGGGAATGGGGTGGGGAAGGGAAAGAGAGAGGGGGAGGAAGGAGAGAGAGAAAGGAAATGAAAAGAGATGCCTTGTCCACCTGCCGTTGGAACCACCTCCAGATGGTCCTCCGCCAACTCAATAGCTTGTTCTAGCGATGCTGAGTGATGACACTGGACCCATTCCACTGCTCCTTCCAGAAGTCGAGAGATGAACTGTTCCGGTGCCACCAGATTGATGATCCCATTGACGTTGCGTTCTTCTGCCCTCAGCCACTGCCGGCAGGCATCCCGGAGTTGCTGGCCAAATGTGAACAGCCAGCCGACCTCCTCCTACATCAGCATCTGGAAGCTCTGGTGATGTTGTTCCGGGGAGCGGCCGACAGGCTGCAGTATCGCTTTCTTTAGGTGTACAGGAGCCGGCTGTCAGCAGTGAGCTGCTGTGCTGTGAGCTGTGCCTCGCCAGTCAGGAGTGGGAGGAGGCGCACTGCACGCTGCTCAAGTGGTCACCCCCACGTTTTGGCCGCTTGCTCAAAGAGAGTGAGGAAAGCTTCCAGATCGTCCTGCGGGACCATCTTTGTGATGGAAATGAAGGAAATGAAAAGAGATGCCTTGTCCACCTGCCGTTGGAACCACCTCCAGATGGTCCTCCGCTTCGGATCCCCGATGCACCAGAGACTGCCCCTGATCAGGCTGGAGTGTATCGGTGACCGGTAAGTGTTCAAGGGGATACATATCATGCGTTGGTGGATGTGAGGAGGGTCCGCTGTGGTGGTGGTCGCAGCCCCGGCTGACGTGAACAGATACCAGAACACCTGGCGATCTTCCTGCTGGGCCAGCATCAAGGCTTCAAAGTGTTGCTCTTGCTCCTTCCGGAGGGCTGTTAGTGCTTGATGCTAGTTCTGGTGGGTGGTAGCGAGGGCATGGATGAGCTCCTTGAATGAGGAGGACAACATGTGGGGGTTCCCTTCCATACTCCTGGGTTTCAGCACCACTGTAACAAGTCCCTGATGTGGGTGGAGGACAGAAGCACGACAGGCGGGAGTTGGTATTCACACACACACACACACACACACACACACACACACACACACACACACACACACACACTTTATTTGCCTTATTTTCCTTGCTTTTCAGCTTTGCTCACTCAGACACAGACACACATGCCACACACACATGTGTTCTGGTCAGGAGTGCCTCTCATTCTGCTCTCTCCCTCCTTTTCTATCCTCTGTCACTGCAACAACACAAACACACAACATTAATTAACCATAGGTGCACGGACTTTGCCACTCATCTTCCCTGGCCCTGCCCTCCATTCACAAACTGACCCTAGGCCACGCCCCCACTGCCACACATTGTTACACTGTTACATTGGTACACTGTTACAACAGTACATCATTACACTGTTACACCCTTACACTTTCCCACTGTTACATTGTTACACTGTTAACAGTCACATCACAACACTGTTACATCATGACATTTTAAACTGTTACACTGTTACATTATTGCACTGTTAAACACAGTTACACTGTTACATTCCAACATTGTCACACTGTTACATCTTTACACTGCTACAGCGTAACATTGTTACACCATTACACTGTACATTGTAAAATTGTTACACTGTTGCATCTTACAATGTTACACTGTTGGAACATTACACTGTTATATCATTATATCATGACACTGTTACACTCCTATATCGTTACAGTGTTGCATTGTAAAATTGTTAAACTGTTACATTGCTACACTCTTAGACTGCTACATTGTAGCATTGTTACACTGTTACAACATGACATTGTTATACTGTTACATCATACCATTTTTAGACTGCTGCATCATTACCATGCTACACCGTTACATCGTAAGATTGTTGCACTGTTACATCGCAACATTGTTACACTGCCGCATCATTACACTCCTACATGGTTACATAGTAAAATTGTTACATTGTTACACCGTTACACCTTTACACTGTCACATTCTATCTTTGTTACATTGTTACACTGTTACATCATTACACTGTGACATCATAACATTGTTACATCATAACATTTTTACATTATTACAACATGACTGCTAAAATGTTATATCATAACATTGTTACATTATCACATTGTTACATCATTATACTGTTACACTGTTACATAGTTACACTGTTGCATCATAACATTTTTAAACTGTTGTATAATTACACTGTTAAAGTGCTACATTGTAACATCATTACATTGTTACAATGTTACATTTTTATACTGTTACATTGTTACATCTTTACACTATTACATCATTACATCATTACACTGTTACATCATAACATTGTTACAATGTTACATCTTAATGTTGTCAAGTCAAGTTTATTTGTATAGCGCTTTTAACAATAAACATTACCACACAGCAGCTTTACACAATTTGAACGACTTAAAACATGAGCTAATTTTATCTCTAATCTATCCCAAATAAGCAAGCCCGTGGTGACGGTGGCAAGGAAAAACTCCCTCAGACAACATGAAGAAGAAACCTTGAGAGGAACCAGACTCAAAAGGGAACCCATCCTCATTTGGGCAACAACAGACAGCATGACTATAACATTAACAGTTTTAACAAGTCAGTTTTGTTAATGTTATAAACTCTTCACTGATGGAAACTTGAGTGCAAAACTGTTCATGACAACTGCAGTCCTAAAGTTAGCAAGTCAACTGTAGTCCTCAGCCATAAAAGCATTACTGTAAGAGTCCAGAGCGTCCTCCAAGTGTGACTTTCAACTGTCCTCATGGGCCGTCCTCCACAGGAGCAACGCAATGAGACTCCAACCAGACACAGGGCACCAGGATGGATCAGGCAGGTCCGAGGAGCAGAAGAGGTTCAGCATCTCGATCCCAGGACCGACAAGTAACTCAGAGGGACAGATTTGGGGGGGAGAGGGAGAGAAAACACAGGTTGTTAGGTATGCCCAATGTCACCTGAATAAGTAGGAACAGTATACATATTGCACTGAGTACAAGCAGGGACTCCAGCAACTAACTATGACAGCATAACTAAAAGGGGAGAGCCAGAAGGTAACACAGGCATGAGGAAGCCCCGGGACATAAAGCAGCAGCCACTACACCGTCAACAAACTCGAGTGAGCAAGCGAGTGGGGACTGACAGCATCCATACATCCCAGTTTACCAAAACACTCTATGTCTGGGGACCCTCCAGATCTACACTTTTACCTCATAAACACCATTAACAAAAGGCTTGACTAAACAGATCTGTTTTCAGCTGAGACTTAAACACTGAGACTGTGTCTGAGTCTCGAACACTACTTGGAAGGCTGTTCCATAACTGTGGGGCTTTGTAAGAAAAGGCTCTGCCCCCTGATGTAGCCTTCACTATACGAGATACCAACAGATAGCCTGCACCTTTTGATCTAAGTAGGCATGGCAGGTCATAGAGGAGCAGAAGTTCACTCAGGTACTGTGGTGCAAAACCATTTAGTGCTTTAAAGGTCAATAGTAGTATTTTATAATCAGTTCGAAATTTGATTGGGAGCCAATGCAGTGTGGATAAGACAGGGGTGATGGGGTCATATTTTCTAGTTCTAATAAGAACTCTTGCTGCTGCATTTTGAACTAACTGGAGCTTGTTTATGCACTTATTGGAACATCCATACAGTAAGGCATTACAATAATCCAACCTGGAGGTAACGAAAGCATGAAATATTTTTCCGCGTCATGTAGTGACATTAAATTTCTTATCTTTGCAATATTTCTGAGATGAAAGAAAGCTATCCGGGTAATGTTATCAATGTGAGTTTCGAATGAAAGACTGGGGTCAATAATCACTCCGAGGTCTTTTACTGCTGCATGTGAAGAAACAGAAAGGCCATCCAGAGTTACTGTGGAATCAGAAAACTTACTTCTAGCTGCATGTGGTCCGAGTACAAGTACTTCAGTCGTGTTAGAGTTAAGCAGAAGGAAGTTAATAAGCATCCAGTGTTTAATGTCCTTCACACATTCCTCAATTCTATTAAGCTGGTGTCTCTCATCAGGTTTTGCAAAAACATACAACTGTGTGTCATCAGCATAACAGTGGAAACTAATACAATGTTTATGAATAATATCACCCAGAGGGAACATATATAAAGAAAAAAACAGTGGACCCAAGACAGAATCTTGTGGAACACCAAACTTTACCTCAGTATGTCTAGAAATATCACCATTTATATCAACATACTGATAACCATCAGTTAAATAAGACCTGAGCCAGGAGAGGGCCGTTCCCTTAACTCCCACAACATTTTCTAGTCTATCCAGAAGAATGGAATGATCAATGGTATCAAATGCTGCACTAAGGTCAAGCAACACAAGTAGCGAGACACAGCCCTGATCAGACGCCAACAGTAGGTCGTTTACTACTTTAACCAGTGCTGTCTCTGTGCTATGATGAGGTCTAAATCCTGACTGATACATTTCATGGATGTTATTCCTATGTAAATATGAGCATAACTGCTGTGCCACAGCTTTTTCAAGGATCTTGGAGATGAAGGAGAGGTTTGATATTGGCCGATAATTGGACAGCTGACAGGGATCAAGGTCAGGTTTTTTAATCAGGGGTTTGATAACTGCTAGTTTAAAGGATTTGGGCACATAGCCAATCATAAGAGAAGAATTTATTATTTTTAGAAGCGGTTCAATTACTTCAGGTATTATCTGTTTGAATAGACGTGTAGGTAAGGAATCTAGTACACAAGTTGAGGCTTTTGATGCTGAGATTAATGAAAGTAATTCAGTTTCTCTAAGGGGAGTAAAACATTCTAACTGCTGATCTGATACAGTTATATTGTTAACTACAGGGTCACTTACATTGTCTGACCTTACATTAGTAGTTTGAAGTTTTTGTCGGATATTCTCAATTTTGTCATTAAAAAAATTCATGAAGTCGTTGCTACTACATACTGCAGGTGTGCATGTGTCTATAGTGGACTTATTCCTGGTTAATTTTGCTACAGTATTAAATAGGAATCTAGGATTATTTTTGTTATCTTCTATTAGGGAGGAGAGATATGTTGATCTCGCAGCACTAAGAGCTTTTCTATACTTCAGGAAGCTCTCCTTCCACGTTAATTTGAACACTACCAATTCGCCATTTGACGCCATTTGCGTTCCAATTTTCGAGTGGTTTGTTTTAAAGCGCGAGTGTCATCATTATACCAGGGTGCTAATTTTTTTTGTCTCTGACCATTTTCCTTTTAAGAGGAGCTACATTATCTAATGTATCGCGGAACATTGACTCTAAGCATTCAGTTGCCTGATCAAGTTTTGCAGGGGCTGACAGTGACCCAATCAAAGTTGATAACTCTGGGAGATCATTTATAAAGCTCTGTGCAGTAGTTGACATGAATGTATGTTTAATACAGTAACGTGGTGAGGTGCATATATTATTACTCAGAGATATTTTGAATGAGATGAGATAATGATCTGAGATAACTTCAGACTGTGGAAGTGTGACTATATTGTCTACGTTTAACCCGAATGTTAGTATTAGATTGAGGGTATGACCACCATTATGGGTTGGTCCTATGACATTCTGATTAATCCCTACTGAATCTAAAATGGACACAAACACTGTTTTTAAAGGGTCTTCTGGGTTATCGAAGTGAATATTAAAATCTCCGACAACTAAAGCTTTGTCTAAGGAAATAACCAGATCTGAGATAAAATCTGCAAATTCAGAAAGAAACTCAGAATATGGCCCCGGGGGCCTGTAAATAATAAGCAATGGAATTAACTGGGTAGACTTATTTTTCGAGGCTACATACATTATATGAGTATAAAGAACTTCAAATGTATTAAATTTATAACCAGGTTTTTGTGTTACACCTAGATAATCATTATAAATAACCGCGACGCCTCCTCCTCTGCCAGTTAGACGAGGCTGGTGTATATAACTGTATCCAGGAGGACTCGCTTCATTTAATGCTATATATTGCATTAAAGAATAATTAAATTAATAATAATTAAATATTGCATTATATAACATTGCTACACTATTGCATCTTTACACTGCTAGATTGTTACATCATTACATTTTTAAACTGCTACATCGTTATATTGTTACAGTGTTACTGTCAGGACAAACAGACGAGGACCCAAGAGCACAAGTTAAATGTTGAATTTATTGATAGCAGGGGAAAGGGAGTTGGGAGGATGTGTGTGAAGTTCAGTGGCAGGAGGACCGAGAGACAGGGATAGCTGGTGGGAGCGTGGTGGTAATGTCTGAGGTCTCCCATCCAAGTACTAACCAGGCCCGACCCTGCTTAGCTTCTGAGATCAGACAGGATCAGGCATAGTCAGAGTAGTTAGGTTGTAAGCTGACAGCACTTGGTATTCAGGCGGTCTCCCAGCGAGCAGGCTCTCAGCAGACAGACAGGACAGCACGACAGACAGGAGTTTGGGAACAGGCTGAAACACAGAGTCACAGGTCAGGTAGCGAGAAAGGGGACAGAAATGCAGGGTCAGGTTACCAGGGCTGAAGAGTAGACGGAGTCGATGCCTTGAAAGACGATCTGACACTGAAGCTTGGGAGGACTGCAGTTTAAATATACACAGGGAAGGGAGCAGGTGATAGGAACCAGCCAATGACAGCCACTGAAAGTCAAATGAGGGTTAATGATGGTAATTGACAGCAGGTGAGCCTGATGGGGAAGGAGCATGCGGGCGTGGCAGGTAATACAGAGTGGAGAGGAGTGGAATGTTACCTGAAGAGAGGAAACCACAGGTAGGACCATGACAGAACCCCCCCCAAGGGACGGCTCCAGAAGTCCCTAGACATAGATCCACCAAGACGGGCGGGAGGAGGGGGAATACCGGTGGAGGGTCAGAATTCCTCTGACCGGTCAGTGTCCATAGCCTCCGCACCATCTTCACTGTCGGAAGACTCATCATCCAAGGGCCCCCGCCCAGGATTCGGTTCAGTGTCAGACTTGGACACTGGAGCAGAGGCAGGGTCCGGAAGTGGATCCACATGGTGAGAACCCCTACGTCAACCCCGTTGGATGGAGGGCTGGTCAGGGTGTAGTCGATGGAAGTCGGTGATGAGGGCCGGATCCAGAATCCTTCCAGCAGGGACCCATGCCCTCTCCTCAGGACCATAACCCTCCCTGTCTACCAAGTATTGGATGCCCCTTTGTCGCGAGCAGAGCAGTCGCCGGACCGTGTAGACAGGTCCACCATCAATGAAGTGTGGGGGAGGGGCAGCGGTGTTACCGGGACCAGGGGGCTCTCGTGCACTGGTTTGAGTTTGGAGACATGGAAGGTGGGCTGTCTCTTCATGGTCCTGGGCAGCAGCAGCCGAACTGCCGTTGGACTGATGACCTTCTGTATGGAAAAGGGTCCGATGTAGCGAGGCGCCAATTTGCGTGACTCCTCCTGCAGTGGTAGGTCTCGAGCAGACAACCATACCTTCTGGCCGACATGGTAAACAGGTGCAGGGGTCCTCCGCCGGTTAGCCCCAATAGCATAGCTGGTACTGGATTTCAGGAGTGTGGTGCGGGCCTGGGCCCACATGCGGCGGCAGCGGCGGACGTAGGGGAGAGCAGACGGGCAGGTGGCTTCTCCCTCCTGGCTGGCAAATAGAGGTGGTTGATAACCATAGACACACTGGAAGGGGGAGAGTCTGGTGGCAGAACTGGTGAGGGAGTTGTGGGCATATTCCACCCAGAGCAGATGTTGAGCCCAGGCGTGGGGGTTGCGTGAAGCCACACACCTAAGTGCCTTCTCCAGTTCTTGGTTCATACACTCTGTTTGGCCATTTGACTGTGGGTGAAACCCAGATGACAGACTGGCAGTGGCCCTGAGGAGGTGGCAGAATTCCTTCCAGAAACTGGCGGATAACTGCGGTCCCCAGTCAGACATGACATCCCTGGGCAGGCCGTGGAGTCGAAAGACATGTTCTAAGATGACCTGGGCAGTCTCCTTCACAGTTGGCAGTTTAGGGAGAGGCACAAAGTGGGTCATCTTACTGAAAGGGTCCACAATGGTAAGGATGACCATATTACCTTCCGACGGAGGAAGACCAGTAACAAAATCCAGGGAGACATGGGACCAGGGATGCATGGGTACTGGCAGGGGCTGGAGTAACCCGGCTGGGGCCTGACTGGGGGATTTGTGCTGGTTGCAAGTGGGGCAGGCTCTCACAAAATCCTGGATGTCCTTCCTCATCAACGGCCACCAGAACCACTGAGACAGCAGATGGAGGGTGCGTGTGACCCCGGGGTGACAGGCCAGGTGGGAGTCATGTCCCCATTGAATGACCTGAGACCTCAGACCAGCTGGGACATAGAGACGGTTGGAGGGGCAAGCGCTGGGGCTTGGCTGGTCCCTGATGGCCTCTCGAACCTGCTCCTCAATGTCCTAGGTCAGGGCAGCAACGACACAGGGGCTTGGGAGGATGGGTGTAGATTCCTCCTTGGATGCCTCATCCCTCTGAAACATCCAGGAGAGTGCATCGGGCTTGATGTTACGGGAGCCAGGATGGTAGGAAAGGACAAAGTTGAATCGAGTGAAGAATAATGACCACCGGCGCTGGCGGGAGTTTAGCCTCCTGGCTGTCCGGATATACTCCAGGTTTTTGTGGTCAGTCCAGACCACAAACGGAACCCTAGACCCCTCCAACCAGTGGCGCCACTCCTCGAGGGCGAGCTTGACAGCCAGTAGCTCGCGGTTGCCGATGTCGTAGTTGCTTTCTGCTGGGGTCAGTCTTCGGGAGTAGAAGGCACAGGGGTGCATTTTGCCATCTTCTGCTGCTCGCTGGGAAAGCACAGCCCCGACTCCCACGTCTGAAGCCTCTACCTCCACCACAAACTGCTGCTCGGCGTCAGGCATCTGGAGGATGGGAGCTGAAGTGAAACGGGCCTTGAGGGTTTCGAAGGCTTTGTCAGCTGCTGCAGTCCATTGGAACAGCTGTTTGATGCTGGTCAGTGCAGTGAGTGGGGCTGCCACGGTGCTGAAGCCCCGGATGAATCTTCTATAGAAGTTGGCAAACCCCAGGAACTGCTGCAGTTTCTTATGGCTCTCTGGAACTGGCCACGACGTTACTGCCGACACCTTCGCAGGGTCCATTTGAATGCTGCCCTCGGTCACCACATATCCCAGGAATGAGACAGACTGAGCGTGGAACTCGCACTTCTCTGCTTTCACAAACAGCGAGTTTTCAAGCAGGCAGCGCAGGACCAACTGGACATGGTGAGTGTGTTCAGACAGGGTTTTTGAGAAGATCAAAATATCATCCAAGTAAACGAAAACAAACTTATTGAGCATGTCTCTGAGGATGTCATTTACCAGCGCCTGGAACACTGCTGGGGCATTGGTGAGACCAAATGGCATGACAAGATATTCATAATGTCCCGTCAGGGTGTTGAACGCAGTCTTCCACTCTTCGCCTTCTCTCACTCGCACCAGATGGTAAGCGTTCGGAAGATCTAGCTTGGTGAATACTGTGGCCCCTTGCAGCAGTTCAAAGGCGGAGGAGAGTAGTGGCAGAGGGTAGCGGTTCTTAACTGTAATGTCGTTCAAGCCCCGGTAATCTATGCATGGGCGAAGAGAACCATCCTTCTTGCCCACGAAGAAGAATCCAGCTCCGGCAGGAGAGGACAATGGACGGATTAGGCCAGCAGCCAGAGAGTCGTTTATGTAGTCCTCCATGGCCTTTCTTTCTGGGGCTGACAGGGAGTAGAGACAGCCCTTCGGGGGTGCGGTGCCTGGCAGGAGGTTGATGGCGCAGTCGTATGGTCGGTGTGGGGGCAAAGACGTGGCCTTGGACTTGTTGAACACCTCTCTCAGGTTGTGATAGCAGACAGGAACCTTGGATATGTTGGGGCGGAGCTGGTGATCTCCTGGTTGGTTGGCAGGACGGCTCCCTTTAAGCAGGTCTGATGGCAGCCCCTTCCCCACTCTCGTATAGTGCCAGTCTCCCAGTCAAGTTAGGGGTTGTGTTGACGGAGCCACGGGTAGCCTAGGATGAGTGGTTGGGTGGGTGAGTGTAGGAGGTGGAACTGGATGGACTCCTGGTGGTTTCCTGACAACAGCATAGTCACGGGGGCTGTGATGTGTGTCACTGTGCCGAGACGATGTCCACCCAGTGCTCATACAGGAACGGGTGGAGTGAGATGGTGACGGCCCACACCCAGCTGCCGTGTGAACTCTGTGTCCATGATGTTAGCTTCGGCTCCAGAGTCCACCAGGGTGGCCAGGGTACGAGTGGTGTCGGGAAGCTGAAGGCGGAGCTGAAGCAGGGGGTTTCAGATAGAGGGAGACTGGATACGTGTCGAGCTCACCAGGATCTCCCCTACACCTGGTGAGCTCTGGCTTTTGCCGGGCAGGTGGTGACACGGTGGCCCTTCTCTCATCTGCGGATCTGGATATGGTGATCGATGCATATGGCAAGGGCAATGGCCTCATCGAGTGTCAGGGGTTGCTCATGGGAAACGAGCTCATCTTTGACATAGTCCGCCAAACTGTGGAGGAAGGTGTCCACCAGTGCCGCCATATTCCACGAACTGCGCCTCGCCAGGGTACGAAAGTCGACGGAGTAGTCCGTCACCATCCGGTTGCCCTGACGGATACTCATCAGTGCTCGTGACACCTCTGTTCTTGACGAGCCCAGGTCGAACACCTTTAACATCTCCTCGGCGAAGGCACTGAAGGAGGCACAGGCCGGGGTCTGCCAGTCGAACTCTGCTGTCCCCCACAGCTGAGCCCGGCCGGTCAGGTGAGTGATAACATATCCCACTTTGGCTCCCTCCGTCGAGAAGGTCCTGGGCTGCAGAGAAAACTGGATACGGCAGCTGGTCAGGAATGGCCGGACCTGGTTTGGGTCACCATTAAAACTTTCCGGATTACCAATCTTCGGTTCCGGGTCACCGGGAGCTAGAGGCTGTGCTGCCAGGACTGGAGCAACCGGATTACGAGGAGAAGCCATGGCAGAGGGGCTTGGTGGTGCAGAAGCGGATGGAGTGGTGAGGTTGGTGAGTACTTGCATGACTTGAGTTAGCTGCTGCTGCTGGAGGAGCTGTTGCTGTTGGAACAGTTGTTGCTGCTGGTTGAACTACTGTCATTGTTGGTGGTCAAGCTGGAGCAGAGATACAATGTCACCGGACATCCGGTTTATGTCTCCCTCTGTGCGTTCCAGTCACTGCAGGGCGGTCATTTCGGGTTCAATCCCCATGCTGGTCGGGAAGGGCGCTGGGTCCATGATGGTCAGATCGTTCTGTCAGGACAAACAGACAAGGACCCAAGAGCGCAAGTTAAACGTTGAATTTATTGATAGCAGGGGAAAGGGAGTTGGGAGGATGTGTGTGTGAAGTTCAGTGGCAGGAGGACTGAGAGACAGGGATGGCTGGTGGGAGCGTGGTGGTGACGTCTGAGGTCTCCCATCCAAGTACTAACCAGGCCCGACCCTGCTTAGTTTCTGAGATCAGACGGGATCAGGCGTAGGCAGAGTAGTAAGCTGACAGCACTTGGTATTCAGGCGGTCTCCCAGCGAGCAGGCTCTCAGCAGACAGACAGGACAGCACGACAGACAGGAGTTTGGGAACAGGCTGAAACACAGAGTCACAGGTCAGGTAGCGAGAAAGGGGACAGAAATGCAGGGTCAGGTTACCAGGGCTGAAGAGTAGACGGAGTCGATGCCTTGAAAGACGATCTGACACTGAAGCTTGGGAGGACTGCAGTTTAAATATACACAGGGAAGGGAGCAGGTGATAGGAACCAGCCAATGACAGCCACTGAAAGTCAAATGAGGGTTAATGATGGTAATTGACAGCAGGTGAGCCTGATGCGGAAGGAGCATGCGGGCATGGCAGGTAATACAGAGTGGAGAGGAGTGGAATGTTAGCTGAAGAGAAGAAACCACAGGTAGGACCATGACAGTTACATCATTACATCTTTACATTGTTCCAATGTTATACTGTTACATCATAACATCATTACATTTTTATACTGTCATACTACTGCATTGTTACACTGTTACATCGTGTTGTGGAAAAATCACAAACACCAACGCTATGACCCGCCATGTCTACTTAGATCAAAAGGTGCAGGCTATCTGCTGGTACCTCGTATAGTGAAGGCTACATCGGGGGCGGAGCCTTTTCTTACAAAGCCCCACAGTTATGGAACAGCCTTCCAAGTAGTGTTCGGGAATTCAGGTGACATTGGGCATACCTAACAACCTGTGTTTTCTCTCCCTCTCTCTCTCCCCCTCCCCCCAAATCTGTCCCTCTGAGTTACATGTCAGTCCTGGGATCGAGATGCTGAACCTCTTCTGCTCCTCGGACCTGCCTGATCCATCCTGGTGCCCTGTGTCTGGTTGGAGTCTCATCGCATCGCTCCTGTGGAGGACGGCCCCATGAGAACAGTTGAAAGCCACACCTGGAGGATGCTCTGGACTCTTACAGTAATGCTTTTATGGCTAAGAACTACAGTTGACTTGCTAACTTTAGGACTGCAGTTGTCATGAACAGTTTTGCACTCAAGTTTCCATCAATGAAGAGTTCATAACATCAACGAAACTGTCTTCATGTTAAAACTGTTAAAAATGTTATAATCACGCTATCTGTTATCACCCAAATGAGGATGGGTTCCCTTTTGAGTCTGGTTCCTCTCGAGGTTTCTTCCTCATGTTGTCTGAGGGAGTTTTTCCTTGCCACCGTCACCACAGGCTTGCTCACTGGGGATAGATTAGGGATAAAATTAGCTCATGTTTTAAGTCATTCAAATTTGGTAAAGCTGCTTTGTGACAATGTTTATTGTTAAAAGCGCTATACAAGTAAACTTGACTTGACTTGACCAACACCAGTCTCATCCTTTTGCAAGAGAAAAGAAGGTTTATTGCAGAAACGATCAAGTGATGAGGGTTCGGCACACACCTCACACCGTCCCTTTGTTCTCAAATCTATATATACTCTTTACTAGATAAAAAGGAGACATTACATCTTTTGTATTACATCATTGCAATTACATGCCCTGATCACACCCCAGGAGCATGATCAGCTCTAAAGCTGATTGGATCTTCTCTAATCGCTGGCTCGTATGCACATCTGCTACATACGTCTGCTACACACATAAGGAACATGATAAGATGAAAAATGTTTCAGTGCAGAATGTGCTGTCGTTAGTCCTTGAAGAGGCAACACTCAGAAAAGAGGAAAATTACAAAACAGTATGACACTAAAATTTACTCTACAGGTTCTTATGCTGAAATGCAGTGTTTTCCTTTCTCCAAACATAACACTTCTCATTTAAACCAAAGGTTTATTCTACAATTCCCCCTTTTATCATGTAAATGATAACACAACATTAAATTTATAATACTGTCATCGAGGGTTTACCTACTTGATACTGTCCAGTCTGTGGCAATAGTCAGTCAATGAACTATGTGGTATTGGGTGTTTTCTTTAGGAGTCTCCATGCCTAAGGCACTTAGTCCTGTCACCTAAATCAGCTAGGTATCATACGCTAGTGTATGTGTATTCAGAATATATTCTTTCAGCTACCACCATGTGATTGGTATTATCAGTCCCAGTGAACAGTTTGATCTCTTTCTATCTTATTTTTCCAGCTGAGAAGTCTGCCACCTGGAGTACCTGTGGTGTCAGACACTGCTCTTCAAATACGTGTATTAATCTCTGTCACTGGACAAACTACCAAATACTACTTATACCATGTATGAGGTTCACAATTAGGTACAGAATGAAAAAATGTGTTGGAATGCAGTCTGTCATGTGGCTGTGTATGTCGATGTGTTGTTGCTTGTGTTTGTTGGTCCCCCTAAGGGCCTCTTGATAGCAGAGTGTCCACTCACGGTGCGACGAGGCCCCCTGAGGGCTTCTTGAATGCTGTCTTAATCTTCTTCCTGTACCAGGGCCTCCTTGTGCTGCTTGTCCATTGGTTCAGGTACTCTTCTGCAGTGGCTGGTGTGTACCCACATGACTCTGTTGTCCACCTTTACAGCTGATTGTGTGGTGAGCAACACTTGGGATGGTTCCGTCCACCTGGGCTTGTTCCACTTTGTCTTTCTGAAGTCCTTTATCACCACCCAGTCACCAGATTTCAGGTCATGCAGTGGTCTCAGCGCCGGGACTGATAAGGCTGATCTCAGCTGTTTGTGAATATTATTCAGAGCAGAAGAGAGGGTTGCACACATACAATACATTTTTGACAAAAATTTTGAGAGTAATTAGAGAATCCTTTGTTATTGCTGCTATCATTCCCCCTTTTGACACATGATCTTTCCCATGTGTCAACTTAGCATAATATAGAAACATGTATTTGGGGAGACAAGGTTGCCCATCTGGGCTTGCCCAGACCCCATCTTTAATACTACACCCTTCTTTCCGCCACACAGCCTTTTCCTCTGCTGTGACCAGCTGCTGGAGGTCAGAAACCTGTAAGGGAGGTGGAGAAGGGTTAGTTGAAAGCATTAATGAAGTTGGGGTCCTTGTGGCTGCCTGTTTTGCTGCTGCATCAGCTTGTGCATTACCTAGAGAGACTGGATCAGATTTGTTAGTATGTGCATCACACTTGCATACAGTGGGGCAAAAAAAGTATTTAGTCAGTCACCAATTGTGCAAGTTCTCCCACTTAAAAAGATGAGAGAGGCCTGTAATTTTCATCATAGGTACACTTCAACTATGAGAGACAAAATGAGAAAAAAAATCCAGAAAATCACATTGTCTGATTTTTAAAGAATTTATTTGCAAATTATGGTGGAAAATAAGTATTTGGTCAATAACAAAAGTTCATCTCAATACTTTGTTATATACCCTTTGTTGGCAATGACAGAGGTCAAACGTTTTCTGTAAGTCTTCATAAGGTTTTCACACACTGTTGCTGGTATTTTGGCCCATTCCTCCATGCAGATCTCCTCTAGAGCAGTGATGTTTTGGGGCTGTCACTGGGCAACACGGACTTTCAACTCCCTCCAAAGATTTTCTACGGGGTTGAGATCTGGAGACTGGCTAGGCCACTCCAGGACCTTGAAATGCTTCTTACGAAGCCACTCCTTTGTTGCCCAGGTGGTGTGTTTGGGATCATTGTCATGCTGAAAGACCCAGCCACATTTCATCTTCAATGCCCTTGCTGATGGAAGGAGGTTTTCACTCAAAATCTCATGATACATGGCCCCATTCATTCTTTCCTTTACACGGATCAGTCGTCCTGGTCCCTTTGCAGAAAAACAGCCCCAAAGCATGATGTTTCCACCCCCATGCTTCACAGTAGGTATGGTGTTCTTTGGATGCAACTCAGCATTCTTTCTCCTCCAAACGCGACAAGTTGAGTTTTTACCAAAAAGTTCTATTTTGGTTTCATCTGACCATATGACATTCTCCCAATCCTCTTCTGGATCATCCAAATGCTCTCTAGCAAACTTCAGACGGGCCTGGACATGTACTGGCTTAAGCAGGGGGACACGTCTGGCACTGCAGGATTTGAGTCCCCGGCGGCGTAGTGTGTTACTGATGGTAGCCTTTGTTACTTTGGTCCCAGCTCTCTGCAGGTCATTCACTAGGTCCCCCCATGTGGTTCTGGGATTTTTGCTCACCGTTCTTGTGATCATTTTGACCCCACGGGGTGAGATCTTGCGTGGAGCCCCAGATTGAGGGAGATTATCAGTGGTCTTGTATGTCTTCCATTTTCTAATAATTGCTCCCACAGTGTACTACACCAAAGGCATATCTGCTGCCTGTGTAGCTAGTGGCTGATTTATCTGTTGCATGTTTACATGCTTCTGTCAAGGCATATAGCTCTGTTGCTTGAGCTGACAAGTGACTAGGTAATGCTCCTGCTGTGATTAATTCTTTGTCTGAAACTACAGCATAGCCCACTTGATTTTTACCTGTTTCTGGGTGTCCTGATGCTGACCCATCCACATACAGTATCATGTCTGGATTCGTGAGTGGTTCATCCTTGAGGCCCAACCTTGGGGAACATAATTGGTTTGTAAGTGCCACGCAGTCATGTGGTTCACCATCCTCCTCTGTAGGGAGCAAAGTAGTGGGGTTAAGGATAGTACAATGTTTTACTATTATGTTCGGCATGTCAAGCAGGACCATGTTATATCTTAGCCACCGTTGTGTTGACAAGTGTGAAGTTTGTAAGGCTTGCCATCAAATGTAAATGCAAACCAGCATTGACTGTCTTTGTGTACTGGAATGCTGAAGAATGAATTCACTAGGTCCACTACTGAAAACCATCTGCTATCAGGTGGCACTTGACCTAGAATAGTGTAGGGGTTCGGAACATCTGGTGCACGTTGTCTGACAGCTGCATTCACTGCTTGTAAGTCTTGTACAAAATGCCACTCATCAGGTTGGGGAGGTTTTCTGACTTTCTTTACAGGAAATATAGGAGTGTGCACTGGTGAGTCCGGGCAAGGGACCATTACTCCTGCCTGCAACAGAGACTCAAAAACAGGCCTAATGCCTTCTATGGCCTCTGGCTTTAGTGGGTACTGTGTCTGTCTAGGTCTAAAATTTGACTTGGGAGTAATCACAACTGGTTCAGCATGCTTCATTAAACCCACATTGTGTTTACCTGTGGCCCAGAGCTCTGGTGGCATCTCTATCAGTCTAGGATGGACTTGGGCTGGGGAGACGTCTCCTGAAATGTAGAGCTCCTGAGAGCTCTATGCTGCATGGTACATGTACTAGCATAGAGAGAGATTGTTTAAAGGCATCCTTTTCTGGATTATAAAATCCAGAAGGAGCCATTGTACTATCCCAATCAGAGGCTTTCTTACTCACACACCCTTGAAGCCAACGTCCCACCTCCTATTATGGGACTGCCTTTGGTTTGGCTAAAGAAATATGGGGTGTGGATGATGGGACATCAAACAGCTCCTTTTGGCAGCATCTAGGGAATTTGGTTATGCCCTCCAATTGAATCCAGGCACAAATGTCTGCGCAGTGCTGTAATTCAACAGAACATGCACAATATTCTTTTGACCAGTATAAATCTCTAAGGCAAATACATTCTCACTTGCAGGTGTCTTTAAACCATACTCTCTCATATGCAGCATCCTTTCCATCATGCACGTGGGCCATGCAGTGAAGGTCCATATGCTCCATATAGTCAACATCATGTGCTACAACTCTGTCATGTGCTTGCTGCACAAGGTATTGAGTTACATTAGTTAAAGTGTCTGGACAGAGCTTCCACTCATATACATAAACAGGGAGCTTTTGTTCATGTAAAACACACGTCAAAGTGGTATTTGTCACTGTAATGCCCTCTGGGAATGATGTAAGAACCAAGCCAAACTTGCACATTAAATCTCCCCCAAGTAAATTAATTGGGCAGGAAGAGGAGATCAGGAATGAGTGCTCCACTTCCTGTCCATCTTCATCCTGACATGATACAGGTTTTGAGAACTTTTCTACGACTGAATGGCCCAATTGTGCAAATTGATCAAGAACTTAATTCAGACGGTAAATGCAATTCTCATGACTGAATGGGTAGCCCCTGAATCTACCAGGAAATTAAACTTCTTTCCCTGTATTGTCAATGGTATGCACAGAAGCTGGGTATAGGGGTAGGCTGAATATTTAAGGAAAGATAAATTTTCATCACCTTGCTGAGTTTGGAGGTCATGTAGCTGTCTAATGTTGTCTGTGCAATTAGGCTGGGGTGTATGTTCCTGTATAATGTGAACTACCTGATTGGTTTTGTGTTGTGTGTTACCTCCTCTGTTCTCAGCCGCTTCTCCATCCCTCTCCCCCGCCCATCAGTCAGCTTTGCCATACACTCTCTTGCAAAGTGTCCTATCTTCCCACAGTTGTAATACACTAGATCAGATCTGTTAACTCTTCTTTTGCCTCTTCCTCTTCCTCTACCAAGTCTCCACTCTAGGCCCATCTTGGCCATAAGTCTCAGTTCATGTATGGTAGGTCTGAATTCTCTGCAAAAGATCAACAGCTCTTCCCCAAATTTCCTTCCTCCCACTTCACGCATGTTAGGGTGGTGTGTTATGCTTTCCTTGATATCTGCCAGAGTCCATGGGCAGTGAACCAGCATAGGCCCATCTGTCCCTGCCACTTCGACCATCGGCATGTTCAACGCCTCGTCGCCATCATCCTCTGGATGTGAGCATGCTGTGTGATCTTTAGCTTTTCTCTGTTTCCTTGTCATCAGTGGTGATGGCTCGCTCTGATGAGGTATTGTGGGGCGGTCCTCATATCTGGGTGGTGGGCCTGTGGCCTCTGCCAGGTTTGGGTAGAGTGGGCGCTGCACTGGGGCCTGCAGGAGAGGTGCGCTGGGCGTAGATGACATGAGGACTGAGGCTCCTCCCTCTGCTATTGGTGGTGTTGTAACAGGAAGTGTTGGGTCGTTATCATCTGGCTGTGGTAGTCGTCATCTCGGCAGGATGAAGTTGAGGCCAGGGTCAGCCTGCAACTTAAAACACTGAGAAACAGATGAAGGTCCTGCCTGCCATTTTTCTCTCTTATGTACCTCACTCTGCCACTCTCCAAACGCTTTCCAGTTAGCTAAAAATGCCTCATTCTTCTTTTTTTTTATTTTTGTCTAATTGATCACTCTCTTTCTTGTCTAAAGCCTTTTTTAAGCCTTCCAACTGCCTCATACTAAAACTTCCCTTTTCAGGAAACCCGCATTCTTTTACCCATGGGCAGATCTACCGGGGTGGCATAGGGTGGCAAATGCCACCCTAAAAGAAAGCCTTGCCACCCCTGCTGCCACCCCAGTTGGCAGTGATGAATTCAAAGAAAAATTACGGCCAATTTGACATTTACGTATGCGAATTTCCAATGTCCGACTGCAGCGAATGCAGCACGAGATAACGCCAGAGATTGGTTGTTTTGGAAAATTGAGAGGCGCGAAGCGAGGGAGCCAGGAGTCGCGAGGAAAGGAGACACGGAAGGAAAGAGGTAAAAGCTGATTAACTATCTATCAAGAAATGAAATTATAATGAATGAACAGTGCTAGCATAGTTGCGATGCTGATTTTGAGAGGATAAAAATCAGGTTAGAGAATGTTATTTAGCTAACTATACATGTAATGTGAAGTGTTTTGCTGAGCATCATGGAAATTGTCACATTCAGCTGTTGTAGGCATGACAAGTTCATGTTATGCTCACTGGTGAGCCTTTACAAAGCGTGAGAAAAAAAACTATAAAATGTGACACTGGTGTAAATGGTTTAAATCATGCTGAACTTGAAGCAGTGTTGTTATTGTTGTTGTTTTAGTGTCTGTTCTTTTGTATATACAGTATAAAACTGTCCAGAAACGGTATAGACCTCATCTGAGAATGTGTGTTCTTCGTGAACAATAAAAGCATGAGATTAAGTTTGTCTGTATGAGTTTGTAAATGGCAGCCCAAGCCCTTTTGTAGTGTGTACATACTATTTGTCATCAAACTGTGATAACTGTGATTATATTCAGTATACAGTTAGGTCCATAAATATTTGGACAGAGGCAACATTTTTCTAATTTTGGTTCTGTACATTACCACAATGAATTGTGAACAAAACAATTCAGATGCAGTTGAAGTTCAGATTTTCAGCTTTAATTCAGTGGGTTGAACAAAATGATTGCATAAAAATGTGAGGAACTAAAGCATTTTTTAAACACAATCCCTTCATTTCAGGGGCTCAAAAGTAATTGGACAAATTAAATAATTGTAAATAAAATGTTCATTTCTAATACTTGGTTGAAAACCCTTTGTTGGCAATGACTGCCTGAAGTCTTGAACTCATGGACATCACCAGACGCTGTGTTTCCTCCTTTTTAATGCTCTGCCAGGCCTTTACTGCAGCGGTTTTCAGTTGCTGTTTGTTTGTGGGCCTTTCTGTCTGAAGTTTAGTCTTTAACAAGTGAAATGCTGCTCAATTGGGTTGAGATCAGGTGACTGACTTGGCCATTCAAGAATATTCCACTTCTTTGCTTTAATAAACTCCTGGGTTGCTTTGGCTTTATGTTTTGGGTCATTGTCCATCTGTATTATGAAATGCCGGCCAATCAGTTTGGCTGGATTTGAGCACACAGTATGTCTCTGAATACCTCAGAATTCATCCGGCTGCTTCTGTCCTGTGTCACATCATCAGTAAACACTAGTGACCCAGTGCCACTGGCAGCCATGCATGCCCAAGCCATCACACTGCCTCCGCCGTGTTTTACAGATGTGGTATGCTTTGGATCATGAGCTGTACCACACCTTTGCCATACTTTTTTCTTTCCATCATTCTGGTAGAGGTTGATCTTGGTTTCATTTGTCCAAAGAATGTTCTTCCAGAACTGTGCTGGCTTTTTTAGATGTTTTTTTAGCAAAGTCCAATCTAGCCTTTTTATTCTTGAGGCTTATGAGTGGCTTGCACCGTGCAGTGAACCCTCTGTATTTACTTTCATGCAGTCTTCTCTTTATGGTAGATTTGGGTATTGATACGCCTACCTCCTGGGGAGTGTTGTTCACTTGGTTGGCTGTTGTGAAGGGGTTTCTCTTCACCATGGAAATTATTCTGCGATCATCCACCACTGTTGTCTTTTGTGGGCATCCAGGTCTTTTTGCATTGATGAGTTCACCAGTGCTTTCTTTCTTTCTCAGGATGTACCAAATTGTAGATTTTGCCACTCCTAATATTGTAGCAATTTCTCGGATGGGTTTTTTCTGTTTTCGCAGCTTAAGAATGGCTTGTTTCACCTGCATGGAGAGCTCCTTTGACCGCATGTTTTCTTCACAGCAAAATCTTCCAAATGCAAGCGCCACACCTCAAATCAACTCCAGGCCTTTTATCTGCTTAATTGAGAATGACATAATGAAGGAATTTCCCACACCTGCCCATGAAATAGCCTTTGAGTCAATTGTCCAATTACTTTTGGTCCCTTTAAAAACAGGGTGGCACATGTTAAGGAGCTGAAACTCTTAAACCCTTCATCCAATTTTAATGTGGATACCCTCAAATGAAAGCTGAAAGTCTGGACTTTATGTCCATGTCCATTATATAACTATAACTTGAATATGTTTCAGTAAACAGGTAAAAAAACAAATTTGTGTCAGTGTCCAAATATATATGAACCTAACTGTATATACGTCTGTAATACGTTGCCACCCCTCAAAAATTCCTGCCCCCCTCTTGCCACCCCATAAATATTTTTCTAGATCCGCCCCTGCTTTTATCCAGATATCAAACTGTGCTAGAGAGCCTTCCCCTAGTTAACTCTCATGAATGTTATGTTAGGACTATCATATGAACAACCAGAGTGCCTTATCATGTGCCGTGTTGTGTCTTTGGTGCCTTTGTTATGGCACGAACCCATTTTACTTCAAATTACTTAACTCTTTGTTACAGAGGGAAACTCTTATTACAACTGTATGCGTAGAATAATTAAATAAAACTTACATTCATGGTATATAAAACTTGCACCACCCACACTGTTAAAAATAGAAATACACACACACACACACACACACACACACACACACACACACACACACACACACACACACACACGAGATCTCTCTTTCTCACACACACACACACACACACACACACACACACACACACACACACACACACGAGATCTCTCTTTCTCACACACACACACACACACACACACACACACACACACACACACACACACACGAGATCTCTCTTTCTCACACACACACACACACACACACACACACACACACACACACACACACACACACACACACACAGGACCTTGCAATTGTGTGTGAGAAGAAAGCGAAAAGAGATAGCACTCCAGTGTATATAGGATGATCCTGGTGTTCTTATTTATGTAGGAACAATTTAACGTGTCATGGGCAATTGTTCAATGACTGACAGTCAATGGCAGATCTGTCTTTTGTTGGCAACTACTTGTCACAAGTTATGCCATTCAACCAAACTACTTCTTAACCAACTTGCTTTCTTTAGTTTAACAAACTAAAATACTGTTTATTTATTCTGTTTATATTGTTTGAGTGTTTAGTCTGTCTAGTTCCTATCTAGAGTGTTTATACTGTTTATATTGTTTGTTTTTTCAATTATTCTTTTTTTATTCTATTTTTATTTATTGCATTGCCTGTTTGCACCGTGGCTCAGAGAGGACTGATATTTCATCTGTGCTGTATGTCGAGCATGTATAGCATATTTGACAATAAAGTTGACTTGACTTGACTTGAACTTGCCGTAGTTCCATAAGATATACCCATCGGTATAAATCCTTAGTTTTTCTCAAGAACTAAGGGAAACTTTTAATCCTCGGCTGTCGCGGAGGTCAAAGTTCCCAGAACTTATCTTAGAAACCCAGTTTCTTGATCATTGAATACTCACTGATACATATTTGCCATGACACAGACATTAAACATCACTGATCATTAATTTCAGTACCCCTTTAATTTTGTAAACTTTAAATAAGGTCAAACAGAATTAGTGGTTCCTACCTATTTAATGGTGGACTGCAGTGTTTCCCGCCTCTGGGCAGCAAAGGGCATACCGCCTCCTCTCTGAAGAATACAAGGTTTGAGGATGGATGTTTTTTTCTCCACGAGCGTCCTCTGGTCCGCTTGCCACCCAGAAGACCTCAAAAGTTGTGCAGCCCACCCAGGGATGCCAAGATTTGTCATGGAAAAATGACAAACACCATTACCAGTCTTGCAAGAGAAAAGAAGGTTTATTGCAGAAATGGACAAGTGATGAGGGTTCGGCACACCCCTCACACCATCCCTTTGTTCTCAAATCTATATATACACTACTATGACCTAGATGACTGAGAATCTTCACAGACATGTTTCCACGCACTTTGGGATGAGAACCCTTCGCCTGGTGCGGGAGTATGAGAGGACTTCCAGAAAACTGGCAGACTACAGGAACCACCTGCATTTCAACCTGAGATGCCGACAATCCAACATTATCCCCACTAGCCTACGCCTGCATTCAACGGTCAAAGGACACAGAGCTGAAATAATCCTCCAGAAAGCCCAGAAGCAGCTTCTCAATGAGAGAGTGAGACAAGTACATTTCACCATCGATGCTCTCCAGAACAAGACTGAGCTGATGTTTGAAGAGTTGACAGTACTTCTTCCCAGTGAAGTTTTGGAACGAGTCTCTGATTTTGCAGAGAAGGCACAGATTTCACAGCATACCAAAGGCAAGGAATGACAGATGCACAAATTTCAAACATTGCTGTCTAAAATCACCTCCTCCAGTAAGACAAAAGTGCTGACTTGGAGGAAGAAATCTGACCAGGCTACACAACCGGACATAGAAGAGAAATGGGTGAAGAACTTATCTGACAGGGTACTCACCCAACCAGAGAAAGATGTTTTATCCAAGGGACTTAACTTTGCAGTTTCACCAGAGCGGATACCAGTGGTAGATCTCATCATAGCCACAGAGTCAGCCATCAGAAACAACAATCTGACCAACACAGAGGCAGAACAACTTAGACTGAAGATATCAGCTGCTCTGTCCAGTGCAAAAGCACCCCCCCTCCAACCTCACCAGCCAAGAAAGGAGGGCTCTTACATTGCTTCAAAGAGACCAGGACATCACCATCCTTCCTGCTGACAAAGGGAGATGCACAGTGGTGCTAAACACAGCGGACTACCACTCAAAGATGACCAGTCTCCTCAGCGACACAACCACCTATGAAACCTTAAGGCGGGACCCCACCAGTTGTTACAAAAAGAAAGTTGTTAGCTGCCTGCAACAACTAGAAAAGCACCAAGCCATCAACCGATCTCTGTACTACAGATTGTACCCTGGGGAAGCTGTTCCTCTCATATACGGACTCCCCAAGATTCACAAGGAAGGAGCTCCACTCAGACCTATCATCAGCAGTATAAACTCTGTCACCTATAACATTGCCAAACACCTAGCCACCATCCTGGCTCCTCTTGTTGGGAATACGCTACATCACGTCAAAAACTCCCAAGATTTTGCTACTAAAGTTGCAGACCTCAAACTAGACTTAGATGAAACCATGGATTCTTATGATGTCACTTCTCTTTTCACCTGCATTCCCACCACAGAAGCAATCAAATCTGTTAGAAAACGACTCCTTCAAGACAACACCTTACTGGATAGAATGAACCTCACCATGGACCAGATTTGCACCTTGCTTGACCTCTGCCTGACTACCACTTATTTCCAGTTTAATGAAAGTTTCTACAGATAGAAACATGGATGCACCATGGGCTCACCGGTGTCCCCTATTGTGGCCAATCTTTACATGGAGGAAGTGGAACATAAAGCTTTGACCACTTTTTCAGGAGCTGCTCCCAGCCACTGGTTCAGATATGTGGATGACACCTGGGTTAAAATCAAAACCCATGAAGTGGAAGCCTTCTCTAAGCACATCAATGCAGTGGATATCAACATCAATTTCACTCGGGAGGACGTCCGTGGGAATAATCTAGCCTTCTTGGATTGTGATGTACATATTAGACAAGACAGAAGTCTTAGCATCGAGGTCTACCGGAAACCCACACACACAGACCAGTACCTACTCTTCGACTCTCACCACCCACTGGAACACAAATTGGGGGTCATTAGGACCTTGCAACACAGGGCTCAGAACATCCCTACAGCAGTAGAGGGAAAAGAGAAGGAGCAGAATCACATCAAGAAAGCACTACAGAACTGCGGGAATCCCAACTGGTCTTTTTTCAAGAGCAGAAAAAGGAACATAATGGACAAGGAGGATAACAGGAACAAACGCAAGAACATTGTCATTCCCTACGTTTCTGGTCTATCTGAGAAACTCAGGAGGATCTTCTACAAACACAACATTCCGGTACATTTCAGACCCAGTAACACTCTGAAGCAGAAACTGGTCCACCCTAAGGACAGAATACCCAGACACAAACAGGACAACGTAGTGTATGCAGTTCAGTGCAGTGAGAAATGCATGGACTCGTATATTGGGAAAACTAAACAACCGCTTCACAGGCGCATGGCTCAACACAGGAGAGCCAGTTCCTCAGGCCAGGACTCTGCTGTCTACCTTCATCTTAACAACAAAGGACACTCATTTCAGGATTGCAACGTACGCATTTTAGCCAGAGAGGATCGTTGGTATGAGCGAGGAGTTAAAGAAGCCATTTTTGTCAACCTGGAATGGCCATCACTGAACAGAGGTGGGGGTCTAAGACACCGTTTATCAGCCACCTCCCAGATAGCAAAAGGGCATTGATTCGACGGGGAATCATCGGCATGTTCTTCGACCATACAACGTCGAATCATCGTGGATCACCGGCTTTGATTCAACACCGCTTTGCTCATACGAGTTTGCATTGAAACGACGTTGAAAAGTGGATGGTGGTCGACAGAGAATAGACCCCCTTTCACCCTTTATTCAACTACGGATTTCGGTCGATTTATAGTTTAATTTTCGGCAATGATTCATCCAACTTTACTTCCTGTTTTATGTACAACAGGAAGGCTACAAATTAAGCAAAACAGGCTAAATTAAACTAGCTAACAATAAAGCATCGGGGCTCTTGCCTAGGATGAACACACACATGCATACTTCAACCATGAAAGTGAAACTTAATTTATATCAATGTGCGTAGGCTACGTCCTGTTTTATGTACAACAGGATATAAAAATGCATGCAACAATGCACCTCTCCTAATGTTTGTCAAGCTATCTAATGAGGCATAACTTTTAACATTTATAAGGAACAGAACACACTTGAACAAGTTCTTAGAAACATTTTATGATTTATTTATAATTTATAATTGTGGCCTATTCCTCCTGCGGCGCAGACACCTGTACATGGAAACAGAAAAACATAACCAAAATTAATTTGATGCAGCATTGATAAAGAAAGTCAGCAGTAGGCTATGGGTTTCTAAATGCCACCCTACCTCACGTCTCCTCATCCCTCCCTCTCTCTCTGGCGCATACTTAAGCCACTTCTTGATTGCGTCACTAAAAGTAGCGTGTGTGCTCCCTGGCAGCTGCTTTTGTAGAGCATCTGAAAGAAAAAGAACAAAACAACATTGAGACTTTGCATGGTGATAATTGTTAAAGTTTGAGTTGTTAAGACTATGCACGTCACACTCTAGTGGTAGGTGGCAAGTAATGGTACTAGTACAGAAAATATATGTAAAAATCAGAAACCATAGATGTGAATCTTGTGACAATTTAAACGGGATTAAAAAAAAAAAAACATTTTAATTTCCCCATTGACACAAAGCGGAAATAGAAATGCCACTACCGGACCGTTCGCCACTCAGTCAGCCTCCCTGGACTTGCCTGCACACCTGCTTTTTCTGAGTAAGGCACCTGGTGAGTTTCTTAATCCTTTTTAATCCTTTGCATCTTTCACAATATGTTTGTCGTTGTCGTTATAATCGTAATGTTACAGTTAGTGAAGGAGTTATCAAAGAACGTTTAGAAGTAGTGTGCAAGTACTTGTGACAGCTTACTATTTTACCCTCTTTTACAGCTTTGTGCACATGCATAACCTACCAAACAGGACATCATGGATCTTGGTGTCCTTAAACGCGGTTTTTTCCCCCTTTCCAGCCCAGTTAAATTGGCTGGCCAAGCTGTTGACCAGGAGGCTACGCAGCATCCGCCTCACTGTGACCCCTACGTTGGTTCCTCCACAAAGGGCTAAGGTAGACACCTGATAGAATAAAATGTAGCATGAAGACAATAATGAGAAAGTGTTCAGTGTTTATCATTGTTTCATTGAGTCACAATGATATTAAGTATTTGTGTTTCCTTTTGCAGGTGTTGCAGATGACTGGAAAGGAAAGGTAAGACTCAATAAGTACCATTAGCTGCTTTTGTTTGGCATCTTCCTTCACCAGGGCCTCTGCTGCCAAAAACCCCTCCATGGTGGAGAGTGGGAGCTTGATTAGGGGCGATGTCTGGGGTGTGTCTTGTCTCCCCATCTCTCTCCTTAGGGCCCTGACCTCTTGCGCCAGCCTTCCTACTTCCCCCTTCAGCTCCCTGTTTTCCTCCCTCAGCTGGCCAAGGAGAGCGATGACTGTGCTGATGCCCATGTCTGTTAAGTAACACCAAACATTAGGACTTTTATTTCATATTGCTGGTCATTTTTGAACAGTGATTACAGTTGATGACTCACCACGCAGCAACTGATTGTTCCCCTGTTGCGATGGCAGAGGTGTGGCTGAAATATCAGAGAGTACAATTTAGTTCACTACAAGGTGCGCCTTAATTTAAATTTCTGTTCTAAATTTACAATTTTCATGTTGATTGATTGATTTCCTCTTTGACTTAATGGAAGCATCATTTACGTCATTACATTTGAAATAACCTTACACACACACACACACACACACACACACACACACACAGTTCAAACAATTGTTTTATAGAAAGTTCTGTTTTAATACCAACAATGTTTTAACAATGTCTGGAGTCATGTTCTAATGGCTGCGACCCATACTGCCCTACAAAGCCAAAAGACCTTAATATCACTTAAGGTCAACATGAGTTATTGCCATTTTTGGAACAGAGGACATCAGTTGTATCATGTGATGAATTATTTAGAGTCATTTCTGTTTTTTTCTGGTAACAATAAGACGTCGTTTTTACCGTAACTTCCAAAAGCAAAGGGAAAACCAAGGCAGAAGCCTGTAATGAGTCTGATGAGTTAAGGTCTTTTGGCTTTGTAGGGCAGTATAGGCCTACAGCGTTACAAAGCCCAGCCCCCTCAAGCCGGGTATAGAGCTACCGGTTATAACCACGGCCTATATACTCGATTGAAATGCTTTGTTTTCACTCCATCAAGACAACTACTTTGACTAGTTTTCGACTAAACAATGCATCTGCATGTTTATTGTATTAGTTGAGGGAATATAACAATTTCATTCGTGGTACCTCAAACAAAGTGGTCACTACAGAAGCGTTGGTAGCCTGGATAATCTTTAAAGTTCATGGCCGCGAGGCGCGACCCATGGCTACACAAAAGAACAGGTCAGCTCAAAACGACATGCGACCTAGGCCTACATGCTCGATTTAAACGCTGTTTTCACGCCAACGCTAAGTTTTCACTCCAACAAGACAACTACTTCGACTCGTTTTTCGATTGAATAATGCATCTGCATTGTTGTTGTTTCAAATGGATACTAGTTGAGGGAAATTTCTCCAACGCGTGATATGACTGAAGTTCATCATAACTTCTTAAACTGCTTGAAATTGTATTCGAAATTCCCTTTATTAATAGTGACTGAATAATGGTACGTACCAGATGTCCAGGGATGAATGAAAATGTAGCGTGGGCCAGTGTTTTTCTCAATCACTACGTTTACATGCACATAGAGAGAATCGAATTTCTGCCGTTGCTCGACTGAAATCGAAGTTCAAAATGCCATGTATACACCTTAATTCGGCTGAAATTGAACCGAACTTGATTTCTCGGAATCGAGCTACACGACCTAGTTTATGCGATTTCTGCTGAGCTACTTTGAGCATGTATACCCTATAAAGCTAGTTGTCGAGCTACTTCCGGAAGTGACGAGTGACGAGACCACAAGCGGGAAACACAACAGCCTCGGTCGGCATGACAACGAATCATGACAACGGCATGAATCTTTTCTTTTTGTGGCATTGTTTGCACTGTTAAAATTTAGCTCACTTACTGTATCACCAAATACATCTGTACAGCTGTTGCATAGCTGTGAATTGTGTACATAAACAAGTCATTGTATTTGTGTGTGTATATATATGTCCAACATCTGAAGAATGTTAATAAAAACAAAACAATTGAACTTTTTGTGTGTTTATTAAGACATAAGTTAAATTGTAAGCAAAAAAAAATTTTTTTTTGTAAGCAAAAAATGGACTTTAGAAAAATATTATTGTGCAAAATAAGTTGTCTTACAAAACAGTGGTCTGCGCCGGACAGTTTGTAGCCATAGTCTGTTAGAGCAAGCCTAACAGCTTGAACACGGAACTGCAGTGTTGCCAGATTGGGGGTTTTAAGTGCATTTTAGCAGATTTGAACATGTTTTGGGCTGGAAAACGTCAGCAGTATCTGGCAACACTATAGCTCTTCTTCATGACGACAACCGGAAGTGTACCAACACGATGGGGCGTGTAGCACCACGTGTGGCTCGGGTGCACAATGCACCTTGCACAATAGCCCGATTTCACTTGTGCATGTAGGATTGGATTTCTCTGGCACCCCTGCTGGGACCCTTTGCTCGATTACCAACAGCAGCTCGATTTGGACGTGCATGTAAACGTAGTCAGTGTTGTTTCAATGGTCCAAGCGTAACAGCAGGCCGATCCACAAGAGAGTTGCGATCCAACCGAGTGGTGTGGGAGTTTCACGTGCACCCAGGTATATAACGGAAATGACGTCATCCAGTAAACAGCAGTGGTAATCGCACTGCATTATGGGACAGCATGGGACATCCAACGACATATCGCTATGTATACGTACTGGCCCTTTTTTATATCATGCCTTGAAATGAAAGTCAATACAACAGAGATGAGAGACACCGGGTATGAAAGTAACACCAGGGTAAGTTGTAACACCACCATTCCCACCAGTTAGGTATAAGATGCAGGTTTTGTAACACTTTCAATCTTCTTAGAATTAATTTATGATCATCTTGGAAATGTTAAGTTATTTGCAAAAAAAACTTTCAAAGATAGAAGGTCAAATCCATTGCTGAGTTAAGAAAGTAAACTGGTTTTTGTTCTTTTTTTATCATTTACTTATCATTATCACTTATATCATTTACTCGTATCTATGTGTAAGCAGGATAAGACAAACAGTGGCAATTTATATTCTGAACAATTAGTTGCTCATCCTACCAATGTTGAAAACTGGCCGGCAAAAGTGACGATGGTTCAACATCGTATATTCGACCTTCTCCGACGGTCGACAGATCAACCTTTACCCACGGTGATTCAACAGTGATAAATCGACCTTCTCCGACGGTGGAGAAATCGACGTTTCACGGCGCCATTTCAGTGTTGATTTTCTGACTTATGACGGAAACCGACCATTCTGACCAAGAATTGGCGCCGTTTCAACGTCCCTCTGCTATCTGGGCTACAATGCAGTCCTTGGCACACTTCCCAGACAACTGAATGCACACCAAAACCCAGCTGTTTTCAGTGACTCACAAGAGGACAGAGAGAATCAGCATTCCATTGATCACCTTAACGGGCAATCCATTGATCACCCTAACGACTCTCGAGGCCGTTCACATCCAGCCCCCAGTGACCCACACCAATAGGACGACTCAACGACACCTTAGATGAGCTTTTCATCCATGAGAGGATAAATACCTGATGCTCCCTACCAGTCAGACAGAACTGAAGAAGCCTTTCGGATGAGAGGTGAAACGTCTTCAAGAATCTTCAAGCAAGTCCAGTTGCTCTCTTTTACCACCCACAGTTACTACGACCTGGATGACTGAGAATCTTCACAGACACTCAGAAAAGAGGAAAATTATAAAACAGTCTGACACTAAAATTTACTCTACAGGTTCTTATGCTGAAATGCAGTGTTTTCCTTTATCCAAATATAACACTTCTCATTTAAACCAAAAAGTTTACTCTACAATCATTACACTGTTATATCTTCACTGTTACACTGTTAGATCGTTACACGGTTGCATCATTACATCGTTACACTGTTACATCATTGCACTATTACACTGTTACATTGTAACATTGTGACATTGTTGCACTGTTACATTTTGATATTGTTGCACTGTTGCATCCTTATACTGTTATACTTTTACATCGTAACATTGTTACACTGTTACAGTGTAATGTCATTACACTATTGCATCATTACACTGCTATATCCTTACACTGTTATATGGTTACATATTTAGACTGTCCCACTGTTACATCGCAACTTTGTTGCTTTGCTATACTGATACATCATAACATTGTTATACTGTTGCATCATTAGACTGTTAAACTGTCACATTGTTACATCATTACACTATTACACTGTTATATCATAACATTGTTACTACGTTACACTATCACATCTGTACACCACTACATCATAACATTGTTACACTGTTACATCGTTACACTGTTACACCTTTACATCATTACACTGTTACACTGTATCATTGTAATATGTTACATTGTTACACTGTTACAAAGTGATATTGTTATACTGTTACATCGTAACATTGTTAAACTGCTGCATCATTACCCTGTTACATTGTTAAATTGTAACATTGTTGCACTGTTGCATCATTACACTGTTACATTGCTGCATCTTTACACAATTATACTGTTACCTCCTTTGACAGTTATACTGTTACATCACAACATTGTTACACTGTTGAATCATTACACCGCTACATTATTACATCATAACATTGTTACTTTGTTACACTGTTAAATTGTGACACTGTTACATTGGAACACTATTGCATTATTACACTGTTACATTGTTGAACTGCAACATCTTTACACTGTTACATTGTAACATTGTTACATTGTTATATCATTACACCATTACATCATTGCATTGTTACACTGTTACATCATAACACTGCTACACTGTTGCATCATGGCACTGTTAAAATACTACACTGTAACATTGTTACATTGTTATACTGTTACATTTTTTACTGATACACTGTTACATGTTTACACTGTTGCACTGTTACATCATTACTTTGTTAAACTGTTGTATCATTACACTGATAGAATGCCACACCATAATATTGTTACATTTTGCACTGTTATATTTTATACTGTTGCACTGTTACATCATAACATTGCTACACTGTTACATCTTTACACTGTTACACGTTTGCATCATCACACTGTTACAATGATACATCATAACATTGTTACACTGTTACATCACTACAATCTTACAATGTTACATCATAACACATTTACACTGATACATTGTAACATTGTTACACTGTTAGAAGAAGAAGAAGAAGAAGAAGAAGAAGAAGAAGAAGAAGAGGAAGAAGAAGAAGAAGAATACCTTTATTGTCACTGCACAAATGTATAATGAAATTTAGACACTGCATACGTGTGTGCCGCCACACTTGGGCAATTCAGCTAAAGGCCAACCCATATTAACTTAACTGCATGTCTTTGGACTTTACACCATTATATTTTTAGACTGCTACATTATTACATTGTTACAAGGTCACATCATTGCATCTTTACATTGTAACAATGTTACACTGTTACATCATTACATTGTCACATCATTACATCGTAACATTGTAACACTGCTGCATCATTACACTGCTATATCCTTACACCATTACACTGTTATACGGTTATACCTTTAGACTGTCCCACTGTTACATTGCAACATTGTTACAATGTTGCACTGTCACATCATCACATTGTTACACTGTTGCATCATCAGACTGTTACATTGTCACATAATTACACTGTCACACTGTTACATCATAACATTGTTATAATGTTACACTGTTACATGTGTACACTGCTACATCATAACATTATTACACTGTTACATCATCACACTGTTATACCATTACATCTTTACATGATTACACTGTAAACTTGTATCATTTTTATATTGTTACACTGTTACATCTTTACACAGTTACACTGCTCCATCATAACATTGCTACATTGTTGTACTGTTTCATCATTACACTTTTGCATCTTAACACTATTTATACTGTTACATTGTTACATCATTACATCATTACATGGCTACATCATAACATTGTTACATTGTTGCATTATTACACCATTACAATGTTACATCATTACAGTGTTACATCTTGATACCGTTACACTGTTACATCATTATATAATTACACTGTTACATAATAATAATAATAATAATAATAATAATAATAATAATAATAATATGGGCGGCATGGTGGTGTAGTGGTTAGCGCTGTCGCCTCACAGCAAGAAGGTCCGGGTTCGAGCCCTGTGGCCGGCGAGGGCCTTTCTGTGCAGAGTTTGCATGTTCTCCCCGTGTCCACGTGGGTTTCCTCCAGGTGCTCCGGTTTCCCCCACAGTCCAAAGACATGCAGGTTAGGTTAACTGGTGACTCTAAATTGAGCGTAGGTGTGAATGTGAGTGTGAATGGTTGTCTGTGTCTATGTGTCAGCCCTGTGATGACCTGGCGACTTGTCCAGGGTGAACCCCGCCTTTCACCCGTAGTCAGCTGGGATAGGATCCAGCTTGCCTGCGACCCTGTAGAACAGGATAAAGCAGCTACAGATAATGAGATGAGATGAGATGAGATGAGATGAGATGAGATGAGATGAGATAATAATATGTTCAATTTATATAGCGCCTTTCTCAAAACCCAAGGTCGCTTTACAATAATAAGCAGGAAAAAAAGTCCACCAAATAGAGGTCAGGATATCATTCCAGTGGTGTAGCAGCCACAGTCCCACTAAAAGGCGCATGAAAACAAGTCCCACATCTCCAGCACAGCAGCCGTGAATGCCGCCAGCAACATCGCTCGAACACCATGCCATGGATCCACAAAGCAAACACAGAAGCACTGCCATGTAGAGCACTGGTGTGTCCCAAACCACCTGCACAGCCGCCGCAATGCCACCGAGCAACATCGCTCAGAACATCACGCCAAGCATTAAAGTGCAGAGCGCTGCAAAACCACGATGTTAAAATGAGCAACGAGCTCACTGCAGTCCATAGCTGGGAGCACAGGCATCACCCACAGCGAACCAAGGCCTGGACGGGACCAACGCTCAAAACTGGGTCCGGAGCTACACCACAACCGGCGGACAAAACACTCAGATAAACATCAAACACAGAAAAAAGAAAAAAAATGTAAATAAAAAAGGAGAGAAAATAAAATATAAAAGCTCTGGTGAGAAGCGGCAGCCAAAATGCGCACAACATACTCTCAACCGGAAACCAGAAATGGAAAAAACCCAAGGAAGGGTCATGTGATCAAGACCCACAAGGTAAAGAGTAACAATGTAACATCAGAACTTTGTTCCACTTTTGCACCATTACACTGTTACAATGAATCACCATAACTGTAGCATTGTTACACTGTTACATTATTACATAATTACACTGTTATATCATTACAGTGTTACACTGTTACATATGTAACACTGTTACATCGTCACACCTTTACACTGTTACATTGTCGCATTGTTACAATTTTGCATCATTACACCGCTACATCATTGCATCATTACACTCTTACACTGTTACACCGTTACACTCTTATACTGCTACATAGTAACACTCTTACACTGTTATATCATGTCACTCATTTACTGTTACATCATAACATTGTTACACAGCAAATTCCTCAGTGTTGAATTAACACTTTCAGAGTTAATTTGTGTCCAATTGGACCTATATAAACACAGTAGGGTGTTAAATCAACACTCTGGGTGTTAATTCAACACTGGGATTTTGCTGTGTACATTGCTACACTGCTACATTGTTACACTTTTAGACTGTTGCAGTATTACATGATTACACTGTTACATCATTGCACCTTTGTATTTTTTCATAGCAACATTTTCACAGATTACACTGTTACACCTTCACACTGCTACAGTGTAACACTGTTAGACAGTTACATTATTACAGTTACATTGCTGCATTTTTACACTGTTACACCACTACATCGTTACATCATTACACTATTACATAATCACACTGTTACATCATTATATTGTTACACTGTTAAACTGTTACATCATCACATGGTTACACCATTACATCATAACATTGTTACAATGTTGCACTGTTATATTAAAACATTGCTGCACTACTGCATCATTACTCTTTTACACCGTTATATCATTACACCATTACACTGCTACATCATAACATTTTACATCATTACACTGTTACACTGTTAAATCATTACATTGTTACAATGATACATCATAACATTGTTACACTGTTACATCATTACACTGTTTTATTATTACAGTGCTACACTGTTACACTGTAACATCATCACTGTGTTACATTGCTTCATAACATTGCTACACTGTTACATCTTTACACTGTTACACTGCTAGATCATTGCACTGTTACATTGTTACATTTTTACACTGCTACATCATTACATTGTTACATCATTGCACTGTCACATCTTTACATTGTTACGTTTTTACACTTTCACACTGTTACATTGCTACACTGCTACATCCTTACACTGTCACATCATTACATCGTTACATTTTTACACTATTACATCACTACATTGTTAAATTTTTACACTGCTACACTGTTACATTGTCACATTTTTTACACTTACATAGCTACACCATTTCACTGTTACATTGTTATGTTACACTGTTACATTGCTACAATTTTACATCGTTGCACTGTTACTTTGTTACATTTTTACACTGTTACATCATTACATTGTTACATCATTGCATTGTTACTTTTTTACAGTCTTTACATTGTTACTTTGTTACACTGTTACATTATTAAATTATTACCTTGCTACACTGTTACGCCTTTCCATCATTACAACATTATATTTTTACACTGTTATATCGTTACCTTGTTACATCGTTATACTTTTACCTTATTACATCTTTACACTGTTACATGGTTACATCTTTATACTGTTACACGTTATACCATTAAACCGTTACATTATTGCACTATTACACTGTGACATTGTTACAGTGTAAACTTGCTGTAATAATTATTACAGTGTAACAATGATGGAATAACTTGTTACATAGACCAATGACAGCTCCTGTGTTCAATTACTCTGAAATTGTTAATGTAACGATTGTTGTGTCATTATTACATTTTTACAGTGTACTTCAGTGAATACGCACTGTGTTCTAAGTGTGTTCAGAAGTTCAGAAACCCAACATCCAAACCCTTCCCTCAACACACACACACACACACACACACACACACACACACACACACACACACACACACACACACACAAACCTGCTGTGTGTGTGTGTGGTGTTGAGGGAAGGGTTTGGATGTTGGGTTTCTATGTTCTATGTACACTGTCTATCACAGGGAACCGTGTGTCTGCTCCTGTGGAACTGCTCGGATGGACAGAACAGATGGAGCTGCTGGAGTCTCCCAAAAATCCTGACCTACTTTCAGTCGGAATGTTCTCTCATTTTCCCCTCACGTGACACAAAGACTTCACCTTCCAGCATGTGTTGGGGGGGCGCTGGTATTTATGTGTGTATCAATGATGAGTGTGTGACAGTCGTAATGTTATTGGGACATTTGTACGGTCTCAATAAGGAATTATTTTCCTGCATTTGCATGTGATTACTGAGAGTAAAGTAACGGAAGATGATTAGGTTAGTGGTCAAACATAGCATTATTAGCATTAATACAAAATGGGCAAAACTCACAAAGATACTGTTATAGGTGTGTGTGTGTGTGTGTGTGTGTGTGTGTGTGTGTGTGTGTGTGTGTGTGTGTGTGTACGGTGAGAAGCCAATTTAACTGAAACATTCTCACACTGTTTATTAGTTTTGGCATCACTGTAGGTGTATGTGAGTGTTTTATTTCATTCCCCATTCAAAATGTGCACGTGTGCGCGCACACACACACACACACACACACACACACACACACACACACACACACACACACACACGGAAGAGAAAAGACGGAGCATGTATATTCACAAACCCACAAGTAAATCATTGTCATCTTCACAGGATGACACTCAAGAAAACAACAGATGAATGCTGTTAATCACACAGCTAACCACTTCAAAACAGTGCTTATGAACACACACACACACACACACACACACACACACACACACACCAAAACTATTCAGAAAAGCAGATGGTCTTAATATTCATACTAATAATACACACCACTGTCAAGGGATACACACCCATAAATAAACACATAAATTCACATGAATTCTTCCTTGAAAGCTCAGAAGCATCAAATCCATGTGTGTGTGTGTGTGTGTGTGTGTGTGTGTGTGTGTGTGTGTGTGTGTGTGAGGATGCGCAAAAGTAGCCGAGAGTTTCCTTTAAGACAAAAGAGATGACATTTGTAGCAAGATGATATGCAGATGGGTTCAAAAGTTTGTGCACCTTGTGTCAGCTCAAGAGTCAGGTGTGAAGTCTCCCGTTTGTCTCTTGTGGGTGTGTCATAACTGTTGCTGCTTGTAGGAGGGGCCTGTTTACCTTCTTTGGGCCCAGTATAGCTCAGTTGTGTCATTTGCATTCATACTAGCTTTGTTCTCAGATTAGATTAGCCAAACATGCTAACTGTACCAGCTATGTACACTCACCAGAGATCTCTGCTCCTGCCTTCACCACTTTATTTTTCTTCCTAACATCTCTATATACATTTAAAGTGATTATTTGAAAAAAAAAAAATCAGCTTCAATCATGGTTAAAAGATTTTCTTCCAAATTTGTGCTTCACACAGTAAATGGGCGTGACTGCAGGGAGGAGCTAAAGTTTCACACACTCCGTAGGATTGCTGCAGTGTCATGCCTAATTTACATAAAGTTGAGAATATCTCAATTTTCTAATTTTCATCAATAATATGGGAAATGAAAGCTCATATGTTGCTTGCTGTAGCATGGCTGTGGGGTTTGAGGTTTACAGGCTTGAGTTCATACTGGATTCAAACTAACTTTACCTTTTTTTTCCTGAATGTTTCAGATCGCTGTCCTGTTGCTGGATAAACCACATTTCATTTCAACTTGTTGGAATTTGGAATGTTGTCGGATTTTGTTACAAAATTGTGTGTGTGTGTGTGTGTGTGTGTGAGAGAGAGAGAGAGAGAGAGAGAGAGAGAGACATTCCTGAGCACTGACACACTGTGTGTGTGTGTGTGTGTGTGTGTGTGTGTGTGTGTGTGTGTGTGTGTGTGTGTGTGTGTGTGTGTGTGCGAGGGTGTTTCTGTTTCTGCACGAGACGATGCTTCAGATCCTCAGATCTCCCACCAAGGACTACATGTTTAGGATGGTGTGTGTCCCTTCACATTTTTGACCATCTACGGCCTGGAAAACATTCTATTCCGGTTTCTGTCTCACACACACACACACACACACACACACACACACACACACACACACACACACACACACACACACCATATGCATGTGTGTGTGTGATGAGGAACACTTGTGGTTCAGTTTTCAGATGAGACACTCTAATTATTAAAGCATTACATCAGCACAGGTGTGTCATGTGACCATTGATTCCCTGTGTGTGTGTGTGTGTGTGTGTGTGTGTGTGTGTGTGTGTGTGTGTGTGTGTGTGTGTGTGTGTGTGTGTTTTGGCACAGGAAAACTGTATTTCCCCTCTGTTTCCCGAACTTCACTCACCCACTCGTCTGCTCACTTCAAGCACTCTGACTAACAATAACACTAACACACTGTGCACTCCATCACTGCCATACCACAGCATGAGAACTCATACTAATCCCCTACACACTAACCCCTAATCCCTAACTCCTCTCCTTTCACCCCATACACTAACCCCACACCCTAAACCTTAATCTCAAACTTGTATTTTTGCCTTATCATGCCACATTAACCCCGAATTCATTACCCTATACTCTAAACATTCTTTTTTAAGTATTTTTTTATAAACCCAATATCCTACTGAATATACAGTAGGTTCAGAAATCAATAATGTACCCCTTAACATTTTACACACTTTACTGTATTATATATTTAATTTAAAGTGGATTAAATTAAAATTTGCTTTGCTATTAATCTACACATAATAATTGATAATAACAAATAAAAAAACATGTTTTTAATGTAAAAAAAATTAAATCTAAAATCTCTCATTTGGAGAAGTGTTGATCCTCTTGGCTAAAGGCTCTTCAAACTGATCTGAGGTGAGTCATGTTCGCTTTATCATGAGATGTGTCTAGCACTTGGCTGGAGTTCACCTGTAGCAAATTTTCCTGGTTGAACATGATGTAGAAAGACACACACCAGTGTATGTGAGTTCCCACAACCCACAGTGCATGTCAGACTAAACCAAGCCATGAAATCCAAGGAATTCTCTGTGTTGAGACACGGACGTGGGTTAAGGGATAAAATCATTACAAAAGCTTTGAATGTTCCCAGGAGCACAGTGAACTCCATCATTGTGAAATAGATGGAGCAAGACTTCTAGAGATTTCCTCGATCTGAAACTGGGGAGGTGACCAAGAACTCAATGTTCATAACTTCAGAAATCTTTGGCAGACATAAAAAGAACCTATTGGAAGATCTCAGAAATACTCCAGCACTCAGGCCTTTTTATGGTAGAATGGCAAAACCAAAGCTACTCATGAGAAAAAGGCATATGGCAGGTTTGTAAAGGATTCTAAGAACACAAGGGAAAACATTTTTAGGGCTGAACTCCAAGTGCTACATCTGGAGAAAACCAAGTACTGCTCATCAACTGGCTAATACCATACCTACAGTGAAGCATGGTGGTGGCAGCATCATGTAATAGGGGTGCTTTTCAGCAGCAGGGACAGGGAGACTGGTCAATATTGAGTGAGGGATAAATTAATGCAGCAAAATACAGAGAGACAGGCTAACTTTTCAGCACAATAAGAACCTGAAGCATACAGAAAAAGAACATCACTGCAGTGCCTTCAGGAAGTCTTTGAATGTCCTTGATTGGCTCAGCCAAACTTGAACCCCATGGGACATCTATGGAGAGAGCTGAAGATGGCAGTTCAGAGAAGTTCCACATCCAAGATGATGGAGCTGGAGAGGAGCCGGAGAGGATCTGAAGAGGATCTGGGGAGGATCTGGAGAGGATCTGCCAGGAAGAATGGGAGAAACTGCACAAATCCAGGAGTGTATTGTTTGTAGAGACTTACCCAAGAAGACTTGAAGCTGGAACTGCAGCTGAAGGCACTTCTACAAAATACTGAATAAAGGTTCTGAACACTTATCTCACCGAGAGAGTTCAGTCTTTATTTTTTTTATAAATTTGAAAAAGATTCAAAAAATTAGTTTTGGCTTTGTACTTATGGAATTTTGTCTGTAGAGTAAAGGCCAGTATGTCAAGTCAAGTCAGTTTATTTGTTTCGCGCTTTTAACAATAGACATTGTCGCAAAGCAGCTTTACAGAAAATTAAAGGCTTTAAACATGAGCTAATTTTATCCCTAATTTATCCCCAGTGAACAAGCCTGTGGCAACAGTGGCAAGGAAAAACTCCCTCAGACGACATGAAGATGTAAATTTAGTATATTTTATATGAACCCTATAACACAATAAAGTGTGCAGAAAACAAATCTGAATGGGGTGTGAATACTTTCCAACCCTACTGTACCTTAACATTAAAGCTTAACTCTATAGCTTAAGCCCTAAACCCTAAACCCTAAACCCTGTACCCTAAACCCTATACCCTAAACCCTGTACCCTAAACCCTATACCCTAAACCTTATACCCTGTACCCTAAACCCTATACCCTAAATGCTATACCCTGTACCCTATACCCTAAACCTTATACCCTGTACCCTAAACCCTAAACTCTGTACCCTAAACCCTATACCCTAAACCTTATACCCTGTACCCTATACCCTAAACCCTATACCCTGTACCCTATACCCTAAACCTTTTACCCTGTACCCTATACCCTAAACCCTATGCCCTAAACCCTATACCCTAAATCCTGTGCACAAACTCTTCATTATTCTCACAGTGTATAAAGTGCATCTCTCCATCTGTGTCCACTCTGTTTCTCAGGAAACGATACTACCGTCTCCTTCCTCAAACACAACACACACACGCAATGTTACAACTTTCATCTTCCAAACAGAATGAGTCACACTAGACTCACCCAACACACACTATCCAAGATAAATAACAGATGATCTCATCTCTCTCTCTCTCTCTCTCTCTCTCTCTCTCTCTCTCACACACACACACACACACAGTTTGTATAATGAGGAAATGAATACACATTCATTAATACACTGAAGTCATGACCTGAGAGTGACGACTACCAGACTATCTCTCTCTCTCTCTCTCTCTCTCTCTCTCTCTCTCTCCACAGCTGACATCTGATTTGGGATCAGTGAAGGTGGAATGGTACAGCTACAAGGAATAGAGGTGGTCAAAGCAGATGAGTTCAAATGTCTGGGGTCAACTAGACAAAGTGCTGGCAAATGCAGAAAAGAAGTGAAGAAGAGAGTGCAGGCAGGTTGGAATGGATGGAGGAGAGGAAAGGGTCAGGAGTGATGTATGACAAAAGGGTACCAGCAAGAGTGAAAGGGAAAGTGTACAAGAGAGTAGTAAGAACAGCAAAGTTGTAGACAAAAAGCCAGGAGGCTGAACTGGAGGGAACAGAGTTGAAGATGTTGAGATTTTCATTGGGAGTGACAAAGTTGGACAGGATTAGAAATGAGGAGAATATTAGAGGGAGAGAACATGTAGAATGGCTTGGAGACAAAGTGAGAGAGGCGAGCTTGAGATGGTTTGGAAATGTACAGAGGAGAGATCCAGGGTATATTGGGAAAAGAATACTGGAGATGGAGTTGGCAGGTAGAAGGAAAAGAGGAAGAGCAAAGATGAGATTTATGGATGTGGTGAAGGAGGATATGATAGTGGTTGGTGTGACAGAAGAAGATACAGAGGACAGGAGGAGATGGAGGGACATTATGAGCTGTGGAGACTCCTAACAGGAACAGCCAAAAGAAGAAGAAGATGGCCACTTGTGCCCTGATGAACCTGGGATGCGGTTTCTGGCTACAGTCACCGCTCTCCTGTCACAGCATTGTCCAAATGGACCAGATTATGGTGGTTTCTTGGGATCAGTAAAAAGAAGTTGATGTGCCACTTCTGAAAGTCTGCCAGGTTCAAGAGGACTACTGTTGCAGTCAAAAATTCTTGTATCACCAGGAGCTGGTACTGCTCATACTGACCTTCACAAAGCCAATGAGCATGATAATGTCCACTACACACTGAAGAGAGAGAGTGGCTAACATTCTCAGTGAAGCTAGCTTCACAGTGATTAATTGTGTGGTCTGCTTCAGTACTCCAGAGCTTTTTATTACAAGTTTGCTGTTTTCCAGAGCAGTGTAATGTGTGTGAGAAGGGTGGGCATGTCCTCAATGACCTGCTCCTTAGTAGGGCTACACAGGAACTTGCCATCCATATACATACCTGTAAGACTCCCTACGTGTGGGTGGAGCACAGAGGATGGCAGGACAGAGATCAGGTTTTATAATTTGGCTTTATTGCCACACTTTTCAGTTTAACAATAGTCACTCGCACAGACACACACACAACCGGCGTCTGGTTCAGGGATGAGCTCCTTTCACTCTCGTTCTCCCTCCTGATATAGGGTGCGGTCACTGGGAAGACACACAAACACAGGTTAATTGCTCTCAGGTGTCATGATTCTACCACTTACCTTCCTTGACTCCGCCCTCCTGTCACAGACTGGCGCTTGACCACGCCCCCGCTGCCACATACCCCCACCGCCCGACTCAGGCTGGGCGGCCATCCGGCCTGCAGCCGACTACTCCCCCCTTGACGGGAGAGGAAGTCCGCCACGACCATCTGCGCCCCCGGCCTGTGGACCACCTTGAAATTAAAGGGTTGGAGCGCCAGATACCAACGGGTGATCCGCGCGTTGGCATCCTTCATGCGGTGGAGCCACTGGAGGGGCGCGTGGTCCGAACAGAGGGTGAAAGGGCGCCCCAGCAGGTAGTACCGGAGGGCAAGAACCACCCACTTGATGGCCAGACACTCTTTCTCTATGGTGCTGTAGCGCCCCTCATGCACTGACAGCTTCCTGCTGATATACAGGACAGGGCGGTCCTCCCCCTCCACCTCCTGGGACAAAACCGCCCCCAGCCCTCTGTCCGACACATCGGTCTGCAACATAAAGGGGAGAGAAAAGTCAGGGGAGAGTAGAAGAGGCCCCCCACACAGTGCAGCCTTTACCTCTGAGAAAGCCCGCTGGCACTGCTCCGTCCACTGGACCGGATCTGGTGCCCCCTTTTTAGTGAGATCAGTCAGCGGGCTGGTGACGTCCGAATAATTAGGTATAAAACTACGATAATAGCCAGCCAGCCCCAGGAACTGTCTCACCCCCTTTTTGGTCTTGGGCCTCGGGCAGGCCGCAATTGCTGCCATCTTATTAATTTGGGGACGCACCTGCCCGTTGCCCAAGTGGAAGCCCAGGTACCGTCCTTCCACCCGCCCAATCGCACACTTCTTTGGGTTGGCTGTGAGCCCCGCTCGCCTCAGCGACCTAAGGACGGCCCTCAGATGTTCGAGGTGCCGCTGCCAGTCATTGCTATAGATGATGATGTCATCTAAATACGCTGCCGCATACGTGGCGTGAGGGCGGAGGACTCTGTCCATCAGCCGCTGAAACGTCGCGGGCGCCCCAAACAGCCCAAATGGAAGGGTGACGAATTGGTGTAAACCAAACGGTGTGGAAAAGGCCGTTTTTTTCTCGGGATAGTGGAGTCAAGGGGATCTGCCAATATCCCTTCGTCAAATCCAGTGTCGAATAAAAGCGAGCAGTGCCGAGTCGATCGAGCAACTCATCAATACGAGGCATTGGGTACGCGTCGAATTTAGACACTGCATTGACTTTCCTATAGTCCACACAGAACCGGACCGACCCGTCGGCCTTGGGTACCAAGACCACCGGGCTGCTCCAGTCACTGTGGGACTCCTCGACTGGGTCATCCTGCGGGCCCATCTTGGTGACAATGAGGGGAGACGGGCCCGCGGCCGGAGCGCTGGTGGACCCCACCGACGCGAGGAGATGCCGGAACGCCTCGCGATCTTCCTGCTGGGCCAGCACCAGGGCTTCGAAGCGCCGCTCCTGCTCCTTTCGGAGCATGACGAGTGCCTGGTGCTGGCTTTGCTGAGCCGTGGCGAGGGCGTGGACCAGCTCGGCGAACGGGGAGGATTCCATGGGGCTGCTGGTTTGGTGCTCCACTGTCCCGGGTTTCAGCACCACTGTAAGACTCCCTACGTGTGGGTGGAGCACAGAGGACGGCAGGACAGAGATCAGGTTTTATAATTTGGCTTTATTGCCACACTTTTCAGTTTAACAATAGTCACTCGCACAGACACACACACAACCGGCGTCTGGTTCAGGGATGAGCTCCTTTCGCTCTCACTCTCCCTCCTGATATAGGGCGCGGTCACTGGGAAGACACACAAACACAGGTTAATTGCTCTCAGGTGTCGTGATTCTGCCACTTACCTTCCCTGATTCCGCCCTCCTGTCACAGACCAGCGCTTGACCACGCCCCCGCTGCCACAATACCCATATACCGCTGGCCATCAAGTCAAGTCAAGTTTATTTGTATAGCGCTTTTAACAATAGACATTGTTGCAAAGCAGCTTCACAAAAAAATGAAAGGCTCTAAACATGAGCTAATTTTATCCCAAATTTATCCCTGATGAGCAAGCCTGTGGTGACAGTGGCAAGGAAAAACTCCCTCAGATGACATGAGGAAGAAACCTCGAGAGGAGCCAGACTCTAAAGGGAACCCATCCTCACCTGGGTGCTAACAGATAGTGTGATTATAAATAACTCACTTCTATAACTGTGCCCTTTAGAGTCACAAAGTACAACTGTAAACCAGGAAATTCAGTATAGTTTAACAGGAAGTTTGATTTGTTGAAGTTATAAACTGTTCTTTGATGGAAACTTGAGTGCAAAACTGTTCATGACAACTGCAGTCCTGAAGTTAGCAAGTCAACTGAAGTCCTCAGATATAAATCTATTACTGTAAATGTCCAGAGTGTCTTCCAAGTGCAACTTTCAACTGCTGATATGGGGCCATCCTCCACAGGAGCAATGTGATGAGACTCCAGCCAGATGTAGGAGGAGCAGAAGAGGTCAGCATCTTATTGGTGTTTCAGGATCAACATGTAACTCAGAGGCACAGATAGAGGGAAGGGGGTGGGGGGAGGAGAAAACACAGGTTATTAGGTATGCCCAATGTCACCTAATGAGAAAGAATACATTTTGTGCTGAGTACAAGCAGGGACTCCGGAAAAACTAACTCTGACAGCATAACTAAAAGGGAGAGCCAGAAGGTAACACAGGCATGAGGGAGCCCCGGGACATAAAGCAGCAGCCACTACACCATCAACAAACTCGAGTGAGCAAGCGAGTGGGGACTGACAGCATCCATACATCCCAGTTTACCAAAACACTCTGTGTTCGGTTACGTTTGCTTTTCTCCCCACCGAAAGGGGCGTCAAGAGAGCAAGGAGCTTAAGTTACAACTCATGTGGGTTTTATTTCCTTTAATTTATTTGTTTCCACAACAGGTATCCACATATAGGTTATAAACCTATAAAACACATAAAAGATTGCAATATAAACTGCCATTTTGATAGATAAATCCAGAGAAAAATTGTTAAAATTCATTTACAAATACCAATATAAATATTCATGTGTATTTTACATCAATAGAAAACCAAACATTGCATTGCATCACCACATAGCACAGTGACTTCAAAAGCATTAAGCGAAAAACACTATAACTACAAGACAGAAAGCAAAGCTGGCATCAATGCACATACAAATATTATCGCATAATAGCCACCTCATTGTTTGGTATCCACAACAAATACTTCACAGCAAAAAATCAGTTATTTTAAAATAAACCAATATATTAGCAATAGCATTACTTCTCATGAAATGTCACAATAAATAGTTACCCATATCAACAGAGCAGTTTTTATCATTCCAGGGGAGCAACATTACCTGAAGTATAAGTAGCAACTGCAACAACCCATAAATCAATTTCATTAACCAGCTACATTACTCATCCACTTCACAGACAAGACGCAAAACCAGAAACCAACTACATTACCCAACAGCCACCGCAACCCGAAGGTCTGATCACTACAATTCAGAACATTTGCGAAGTTAACCATGAACATTACAACACCGACAACACCGATCATTTAAACACAGCAATATCTACAGCGCAACCAAGAAACAGTTTATCAGCCATTCACAAAATAGTGACAATTCAAAACACAGTAAAAACCGCAGCAGAGTGAAGGAGAGGAGTTACTCACTGGTGGTGCTTTGCTCTCTCAACGAGACGCCATGTTGGACAGCTAAGCGCGTTCCCATTTAAAATCTCTAAGCGCACCTCATTGGATAACAACTACCCGTTTCGGTTTTGCATGGAAGATCTTACTGGCTACACCATGAATCAACCAGGTAAGTGAACCACCCTCTCATTCACTTGCGCTTACCATCTTTGACAAACATGACCCAGTGGACCCTCCCACTTACAGCCACACAATGAGCAAAACACCTCCCACTTGACCGAACTAATCCTGAATTTAAGGAGGTCACAATCACATCTTACTACAAGAAATATCTCTGCACCACAATACATACAAAAGTTTTTTTTTTTTCCAGCAAATGTCCACGAAGAGTTCAATGTCCAAAGTGACTTAAAAGTACATTTCATAGCAAGTATGTAATGTCCTGTTTGGGTACATGGTTAATAAGCTCTTCATGTGATGCAAATATCATGATGTATGTGTGTGAGTGTGTGTACGCGCACTGTGCGAACAGCGGCAGTGTTCGGCCTACACCGCATGTTGCCATGGACAACGGCTTGACCCAAAATGGGTCAAGTTAACAGGGGAGGATTTTGGTCTTCCACAGGAAGAAGGACCACCAGCCTTCTTACATCTCTCCTGATGACCACCGTGGGCAACGGAGAGCCGCTTTTCTTGTGGCCACCCGCCTGGGAAGCTGGAGTACCAGCACAAGTGGCAATGTCTACATCCCGGACAATCCCTCTATTGTCAGAGTAGACCGTCAGGATTCGGCCTAGGCGAAACTGGCTCCTCAAGGCATTGGGATCAGCAACCCAGACCAGGTCGCCAACTTGCACGTTTCTCTCCGACCTGTGCCACTTCTGTCGAATGAAGAGGTTTGGGCCGGCAAGTTCTCTCCACTTAGCCCAGAAGCGATCCACCCCAATTTGGATAGCTCGCAACCGGCGCCAGGAATGAGCCTCAAGATCGAGACCAGAGGTGTCACCTCCAGGAGACGCTCGACCCAGGATGAGAGAATTCGGAGTTAAATACTCAATGGAATTCTCTTGCTCTTGAGCCCTCGCATCTATCGGACGTTCGTTCGTCAAGTTGGCTGCCTGATACAGAAGGGTTTGGAATTCTCCCCATGTGAGAGATCTTGTGGTTCCACCAAGGCTCATGAGCGCCCTCTTCAGGAGCTTAACAGCGGCCTCTGCAGCTCCATTTCTATGAGGTGCATCTGCAGGGTGAAACTCCCACTTCCACTCAGTACCATTTTTGGCAGCCACAGTTTCAATGGACAAAGTTTGAAGACAATCAAGATGCTTGTAAAGTTGTTGAAGGGCTGATTTAGCGCCAATGAAGTTGATCCCTCGATCAGACCAAAGCTTTCTTGGATGCCCCCTAAGGGCAACAAAGCGAGTGTATGCCTGAAGGAAGCTTTCTGCGGACTGGTCATCCGTGAGGTCCGCATGGACTGCTCTAGAGGCCATACAACAGTAGACGATACCCCATACTTTCTTTGTTATCCTTCGCTTCACAGTGTCCTTCACTTCAAAGGGGCCAAAGAGGTCAAGGGTTGTGAACTCGAAGGGGTTGGCTCTTTGGGTGCGTTCTGGAGGCAGATCGCTCATTACTTGTTGGCAGAGTTGAGCCCTTCGCTTGGTACAGGTGATGCAATTGTTAAGCATTTTCTTTACTAACTTTCGTCCTTGCGTAATCCAAGCTTTCTTTCGTGTTCGTAGGAGGGTGGCGGCGACGCCTTCATGATTTTCTTCATGGGCCTCTTTAACCAGCAGGGTTGCGAGCCACGATTGACACGGGATTAATGGCACAACAGCTTTGTCCTCATCCCAGCATTGAACCCTCCCTCCACAAACAAAAAGACTAGTCAAGTCATCTCTCTGAACGACCAGGCGATCAAGAGTCGTATCACGAAACTTGATGCCATCTTGAGCCTCCAGAGCCAAGAATTTGAATGCTGTTACCCTTTCTCCTACTGACAGGTAAGCTCTTTCCTCCCACTTTAAGCAGTCAGGGGTTTGGGTGTATCTACCCAGCCAGGTGTCCACTGCCCTCTTCAGCCAGCCAACAGCACCACACAAACGAGTCAGGGAGCTGAGTCTTTTGGGCTCGACCAACTTGATGAGCGCTACAATGGTTGAACATTTCCAGAACGGAGCTCCACTTGCCGTGACTGCAGCTGAAAATGCCTTTCTTTGGAGGCCCCCGATCTCTTCAGAGACAGAGGAGATGATCTCCCTGGCAGTTTTCACAGGCCAATTTTCAACAGGTAATTTGAGGAATCCAGGGCCTTCCTGCCAGACTGATCCTTCCGCAAGGTCGACCCCCTTGTAATAAGGTCAGCAATGTTTTCTTTTCCTTCGATCCATCTCCAGGTGTCGACAGGCCCCGCCTTTTGGATTTCTCCTATCCGATTTGCAAAGAATGTCTGATAGCCATAGCTATCCTTCTGGATGGCCCCTAAAATTGTCTGGCTATCGACAAAATGGATCCACCTATCGACCTTGATGTGACAGTGCTTTTCAAAGTAGGTTTTCAAGCGCGTTGCAAATACAGCACCGCATAGTTCCGCTTTAATAACGTCACCTTTTTGGTCTAATGGGGTGAGTTTAGCTTTTGATTCAACAAACTTTACAACAACTTTGCCTTGCGCCGTCTCCCAGCGAAGATAGAGAACAGCTCCATAGGAAGCTTCACTGCCATCGGAGAATGTGATTCCCATGGGCCGGCCCAGGGCTCCATGGGGTGTAAGGCATCTGTCGAATCTCACCTGGCCAAGTCTTACACACTGCTCAAATAGTGTTATTGCAGCTTCCCGGAGGTGCTGAGAGAGAGGCTCATCCCAGGTACCTTTAGCTGGACGATCTTTTCCTGCCTCCTGAAAGGACTCCCTTACAAGCATCACTCCTCTTTGCTTAACGGGTGAGGCCAGGCCAATGGGATCATAAAACCCTGCGATCTGACTCAGCAGCATTCGTCGGGTGAGAGGGTCTGGGGTGCTTGCTCTAACTTCTTTTTCTTGTAGATCCAGCCCAGTTCTCATCTTCCCTCGCCGTTTTGAGAAGTTCACCGATGTAAGCAAGTGGAGTTTGTCAGTTTCTGGCTCGTACCCTAGTCCAAGAGCCTTATTTTCCTCATCCCGCATCTGATTCGGGAGGATCAGGGTTTTGGGTTCTGTTGACCTGCAATCACAGGGGCTGTTAGGATCCTCACTCCTCCCACTTTGACCAGTCAGGACCCAAGGTTTGAGTAAGAAACCTCCTGCTTGTAAGATTTTTTCGACTCCTTTAGTCGTCCTAATCAGAGCTTGGAGGTCATCATGGGACGTCAATATGTCGTCGACATAGCAGTCCTCTGTTAAAATGCGACGCTCTGCGAGCATGGCTGCGAACTGGGGCAGATTAGCAGTTTCCCTCATGGCCACCTGAGCAATGCAACCAGCAGGCTTGTCACCAATATTAACCCTCACAACAGCATACTCGCCGATCTCTTCTTTGGGGTCATCCCTCCAGAGGAATCGGTGGAGATGAACTTCCTCATCCTTAAGCCATACAGAGTTGTACATTTTCTTTACATCACCAAGGGCGGCATACAACCTACTTCTGAATCTCAGGAGGACCCCCCGGATAGAGTTGAGAACATCGGGGCCTTTGTAGAGCAAGTTGTTCAAGCTCATACCTCTAAATTCCTGGCTACTATTCCAGACTATTCTCACTGGCGTGGAGCTGGAGCGAGGATTGGGGGCAACCAGGTGACTAATATACCATACTGGCCCATTCCAGTCTTTTATCTGCTGCCTGGTGAACTTGACAGCTACTCCTCTTGACACCATGTCATGAATCTGCTCTCCGTATGCTGCTTTCCACAAAGGTTCTTTTGCCAGTCACGCTTCCATATTCTGGAAGGTTGCTTCCACTGCTTGGCGATTATTTGGCAAAATTGCTGGGTTGGCCTTCCAAGGGTATGCGGCGTCCCAGTGTGGACTATCACTGTGCTTGTCTGCCAGGACATATGAGAGACAGCCTTTTATTTTTTCTAAGTCTCTCTCTTCTCCGAGGGTCATCTCCTGGCCGCCCAGGGAACACTTGCCGCACTTGCAGCCCCCGCATTTCGGCTCACACGCTGCCCCAATACTGTCCCATTTGAACCATTCAAGAACCTCTTTGGTGGCTGTGATGTTACTGAGTGTTACTGCCTGTGCCACATCTTCATCCAGGCCTTCTGTGCTAACAATGACCTCTCTGTAGAGCTTTGTAGAGGTTCTCATGGTGCGAGCAAAATGAGTTTCAGACTGGTGCAGCGTTAAGTCGACTGACTCAAAGAGGTCAGGGTGGGTACCACCAATTGTTTTACCTAGTGGTCCATCCCAGAGGACGAGATCGCCCTCCCTCTTTGATGGTTGGGGCACCAGGCGACCTTCTCGGTGGCTTATGAGAAGGTCAATCGTATTAGGACGGGCCAACTCTGCTAAAGAAACATCAGGGAATATCTTCTGCAATTGCTTTGGTATGACTGGGTGGCAAACCTCAGCAATGCTATCCAGTCCGTAGCAGATCAACTTATGCTCTGCCACTGTACCCTTTGCCGTCCTCACTCTTAGACGGGGGCTATACCTCTTGGTTCCGACCGTCTTGGTCATTCCTCTGACGCCATGCACTATTAGCTGAATGCTCTCACCATTCAGTCTGAGCTGCTGAGCAGCACAGTGAGTGATATAGTTTGTATCAGAGGCGAGGTCTATTAGAGTGCCGATGAGCTGGCCAGAGTTGGTTGTAACTTCGAGGAGCATCAGCACTACCGGATACTCTTGTGGCAATTTTCCGGCAGAGCAAGTTATGGCAGAGGTTTTATTTGAGAACGCTTTCCGGAACTCCTCCCTCAATTCTGGGGCAACTTTAGCCAGAAGCTCTTCCTGACGACTGGTGAGACCTAAACCTTTACTATTGGCCCCCTTCTTGGTGTTTTCCATCAGCATAGCTTTGGGACAGAGTAAGTAATGATGGAGCTCATCAGATCGGCAGTCTGCTTTAGTGCAAACAAACTTCTTGTTGTTACAAGCACTCTGCGCATGAGAACCAAGGCATTGAAAGCATAGTCTGTATGCATTGAGATGGGTCTTCTTTGCCTGGAGATCCATCCCTCTAAAAATAGAGCATGCAAAAAGCCTACCAGTGTGTTTTGTCTCAGAGCAGGCCGTGCACGCATCTGCCAGTGGCTTTGATGAAGACCCCCTTTGGCCAGAGGTGGCCTTGGAAAATGCCTTTTTGGCTGCTTTGTCCACCGGTGTCTTTGCCGAGGGATTCCCTCCACCAAGACCTTCCTCCAGCTGGTCCAATTCCTCCAACATTGCCTCTTGTTTCTGGAGGAACAATAGGAGGCAGTCAAAATGGTTTTGTGGGCTGAATTCATTTAGTGGCTCTGCCTTGTACTCAATCCACTTTTCTTTTAGTGAGCTGGGCAACTTTCTTTCCAGTGTTTGGGCAACGAGGCGGTTCTTTACAATGTCCTCTTCTCCCAGGATGGCCAGATTGCTCAGGGCTCGCTCCACTGCCTGGATGAGTTCAATCGCCTTCCGGGGGTTATTTCCCTTTACAGCGGGTAGGTCCTCAACCTCCTCTGCAATTTTTAAAACAATCTTAGCTTTATTGCCAAAGCGATTATCCAGTCGCTTGAACATTTCCTCCATTGTCGCACAACTGGAAAGAACCAGGTCTCTCTTCACCTTTTCAGTAAGGCTGGCTAGTAGATGAAAACGAGTGACCCCGGCAGTCCTCAAAGGGTTACCAAGAGTCTCTAATTCTGTCCACTCAGCCTTCCAACGATAGTAATCAGTCATATTGCCCGAAAATACGGGCAGCCGTGTCCTTTCGAGACTGATTTGTGGCTTTGAGATGGCAGACATGTTAGATGACTGGGGTCTGGAGTTGGGCTCTGGTTTAGGTTTAAGTGTACGGCTCGCTTTCTTCCAGCTCAGCTCCCAGTCCCGTACTCTGCTCCTGAATTTGTAGAGGAGTTGCTTATGGGGGGTGACCTTGTCAGAGACAATCCGTTCCCAGGCTAACACCTTCTGCTCGAATTCATGGATAGCTTCTAAGAGGCTTTCACGATGGGATTCAAACTCAAGCTCCAGCATGTCATCGACACCGGTGACTTCCACCTCCTTACATTTCTCCTCTATGCCTTCAAGATGCAGGTGAATTTCAGGGCTGGCAAACTTGATCCACAGGGTATCCCTGGCCAACTGGAGTGAGTCACGGTACACAGTAACAATCTGCCCAATTTTTTCATTGGTCTTAGCTGCCTCACTTTCGCCACCTTCGACCTCTACTAAGGCCTCCAACAATGTTGAGGCAGCATCATATGCCCTGTTGAAGTCAGCGCTAAGTACACGCATTTCCTCCATGAGTGCTCCTTTTTCCAGGATGTCCACAGTAAGGGATAGTTTGTTGGCTCTCCTGGTGAATGTGGCCTGTGCCGTGGTCCGCTTTCCTTTCAGGGCAGTGATGTCAGCTGATTCCATTTTTGGAAGTAAAAGAGGAGGATTTCAAAAGGTGATTTTCCTTTTCCTCTTCTTTATTACCACGATGGCTTGGTGGTTTTCACCTCAGTTTATAACTGTTCGGTTACGTTTGCTTTTCTCCCCACCGAAAGGGGCGTCAAGAGAGCAAGGAGCTTAAGTTACAACTCATGTGGGTTTTATTTCCTTTAATTTATTTGTTTCCACAACAGGTATCCACATATAGGTTATAAACCTATAAAACACATAAAAGATTGCAATATAAACTGCCATTTTGATAGATAAATCCAGAGAAAAATTGTTAAAATTCATTTACAAATACCAATATAAATATTCATGTGTATTTTACATCAATAGAAAACCAAACATTGCATTGCATCACCACATAGCACAGTGACTTCAAAAGCATTAAGCGAAAAACACTATAACTACAAGACAGAAAGCAAAGCTGGCATCAATGCACATACAAATATTATCGCATAATAGCCACCTCATTGTTTGGTATCCACAACAAATACTTCACAGCAAAAAATCAGTTATTTTAAAATAAACCAATATATTAGCAATAGCATTACTTCTCATGAAATGTCACAATAAATAGTTACCCATATCAACAGAGCAGTTTTTATCATTCCAGGGGAGCAACATTACCTGAAGTATAAGTAGCAACTGCAACAACCCATAAATCAATTTCATTAACCAGCTACATTACTCATCCACTTCACAGACAAGACGCAAAACCAGAAACCAACTACATTACCCAACAGCCACCGCAACCCGAAGGTCTGATCACTACAATTCAGAACATTTGCGAAGTTAACCATAAACATTACAACACCGACAACACCGATCATTTAAACACAGCAATATCTACAGCGCAACCAAGAAACAGTTTATCAGCCATTCACAAAATAGTGACAATTCAAAACACAGTAAAAATGGCAGCAGAGTGAAGGAGAGGAGTTACTCACTGGTGGTGCTTTGCTCTCTCAACGAGACGCCATGTTGGACAGCTAAGCGCGTTCCCATTTAAAATCTCTAAGCGCACCTCATTGGATAACAACTACCCGTTTCGGTTTTGCATGGAAGATCTTACTGGCTACACCATGAATCAACCAGGTAAGTGAACCACCCTCTCATTCACTTGCGCTTACCATCTTTGACAAACATGACCCAGTGGACCCTCCCACTTACAGCCACACAATGAGCAAAACACTCTGTCTGAGGATCCTCCAGATCTACACCTTTACCTCATAAACACCATTAACACAAGGCTTGACTAAACAGATATGTTTTCAGCCGAGACTTAAACACTGAGACTGTGTCTAATTCCCGAACACTACAACCCCGATTACAAAAAAGTTGGGACAAAGTACAAATTGTAAATAAAAACGGAATGCAATGATGTGGAAGTTTCAAAATTCCATATTTTATTCAGAATAGAACATAGATGACATATCAAATGTTTAAACTGAGAAAATGTGTCATTTAAAGAGAAAAATTAGGTGATTTTAAATTTCATGACAACAACACATCTCAAAAAAGTTGGGACAAGGCTATGTTTCCGGCACGGTGGTGTAGTGGTTAGCGCTGTCGCCTCACAGCAAGAAGGTCCTGGGTTCGAGCCCCGTGGCCGGCGAGGGCCTTTCTGTGTGGAGTTTGCATGTTCTCCCCGTGTCCGCGTGGGTTTCCTCCGGGTGCTCCGGTTTCCCCCACAGTCCAAAGACATGCAGGTTAGGTTAACTGGTGACTCTAAATTGAGCGTAGGTGTGAATGTGAGTGTGAATGGTTGTCTGTGTCTATGTGTCAGCCCTGTGATGACCTGGCGACTTGTCCAGGGTGTACCCCGCCTTTCGCCCGTAGTCAGCTGGGATAGGCTCCAGCTTGCCTGCGACCCTGTAGAAGGATAAAGCGGCTAGAGATAATGAGATGAGATGAGATGAAGGCCATGTTTCCCACTGTGAGACATCCCCTTTTCTCTTTACAACAGTCTGTAAACGTCTGGGGACTGAGGAGACAAGTTGCTCAAGTTTAGGGATAGGAATGTTAACCCATTCTTGTCTCATGTAGGATTCTAGTTGCTCAACTGTCTTAGGTCTTTTTTGTCGTATCTTCCGTTTTATGATGCGCCAAATGTTTTCTATGGGTGAAAGATCTGGACTGCAGGCTGGCCAGTTCAATACCCGGACCCTTCTTCTATGCAGCCATGATGCTGTAATTGATGCAGTATGTGGTTTGGCATTGTCATGTTGGAAAATGCAAGGTCTTCCCTGAAAGAGACGTCGTCTGGATAGGAGCATATGTTGCTCTAGAACCTGGATATGCCTTTCAGCATTGATGGTGTCTTTCCAGATGTGTAAGCTGCCCATGCCACACGCACTAATGCAACCCCATACCATCAGAGATGCAGGCTTCTGAACTGAGCGATGATAACAACTTGGGTCGTCCTTCTCCTCTTTAGTCCGAATGACACGGCGTCCCTGATTTCCATAAAGAACTTCAAATTTTGATTTGTCTGACCACAGAACAGTTTTCCACTTTGCCACAGTCCATTTTAAATGAGCCTTGGCCCAGAGAAGATGTCTGCGCTTCTGGATCATGTTTAGATACGGCTTCTTCTTTGAACTATAGAGTTTTAGCTGGCAGCGGCGGATGGCACGGTGAATTGTGTTCACAGATAATGTTCTCTGGAAATATTCCTGAGCCCATTTTGTGATTTCCAATACAGAAGCATGCCTGTATGTGATGCAGTGCCGTCTAAGGGACCGAAGATCACGGGCACCCAGTATGGTTTTCCGGCCTTGACCCTTACGCACAGAGATTCTTCCAGATTCTCTGAATCTTTTGATGATATTATCAAGTCAAGTCAAGTCAAGTCAACTTTACTGTCAAATATGCTATACATGCTCGACATACAGCACAGATGAAATATCAGTCCTCTCTGAACCACGGTGCAAACAGGCAATGCAATAAATAAAAATAGAATAATTGAAAAAAACAAACAATATAAACAGTATAAACACTCTAGACAGGAACAAGACATAGACTAAACACTCATATATATACACACACACACACACACACACACACACACACACACACACACACACATAAATTGGTTCAAATAACCAAACAGTCAAGGGCACTTGAGGTATAGCAGGTCAACATGAAATAAGCAGTATAAACAAACTAGCAGCTGTTAAGGTGAGGTAGTGCGGAATAGTGCAAATGAGCGAGGTAAAGTGAGATGTGCGGTCCCTGAGTTCAGTGTGTTAATGAACGATGAGGTGTGTGTGTGTGTGTGTGTGTGTGTGTTGGGGGGGGGGGGGGGACTGTGAGGATAACATGTCAGATGCTGAAGGGGGGGCAGGGGGGTGTGCGAGCAGAATCTGTGGCAGGGGGCAGAGGGGGGAGGAGGGGCAGAACAGGGAGGGAGTTGAGCCTCCTGACCGCCTGGTGAAAGAAACTGTTCTTGAGCCTGCTGGTTTTGGCCCGGAGACTCCGCAGTCTCCTCCCCGACGGCAGCAGGCTGAAGAGGTTGTGAGATGGGTGGGTGGGGTCACCTGCAATCCTGATGGCTTTGCGGGTGAGGCGGGAGTTATAAATATCCATTAGAGAAGGGAGAGAAACACCAATGATCCTCTCAGCTGCTCTCACGATGCGCTGCAGAGTCTTGCAGCAGGACACAGTGCAGGCGCCGTACCACACGGTGATGCAGCTGGTCAGGATGTTCTCGATGGTGCCTCTGTAGAAAGTGTGCATGATGGGGGCCGGGGCTCTTGCTCTCCTCAGTTTGCGGAGGAAGTACAGACGCTGTTGGGCTTTTTTGGCCAGTGATGCGGTGTTGTTGCTCCAGGACAGGTCTTCAGAGATGTGCACACCCAGAAACTTGGTGCTGCTCACCCTCTCCACTGCAACACCGTTGATAGATAGTGGAGCATGCTGGGTGTGCTCTCTCCTGAAGTCCACAACAATCTCCTTCGTCTTCTCCACGTTCAGGCGGAGATTGTTGTCCTTGCACCACATGGCCAAGCGGCTCACCTCACTCCTGTAGATTGTCTCATCGCCATTGTTGATGAGACCCACCACAGTCGTGTCATCCGCAAACTTAATGAAGAGATTAGAGCTGGATGTTGGTGTGCAGTCGTGGGTCAGCAGAGTGAAGAGGAGGGGGCTCAGCACACATCCTTGGGGGGCCCCTGTGTTCAATGTGATGGTGCTGGAGGAGTTATTGCCGACCCGTACAGTCTGTGGTCTCCCCGTCAGGAAGTCCAGCAGCCAGTTGCACAGGGAGGTGTTGAGTCCCAGCTGGTCCAGTTTGTGAATGAGCTGCTGAGGAATGATTGTGTTGAATGCTGAGCTAAAGTCTATGAACAGCATTCTGACATACAAGTCTTTTGTCTCCAGGTGGGTGAGGGCTGAGTGGAGGGCAGTGGAGATGGCATCATTGTCATTATGCACCGTAGATGATGATATGTTCAAACTCTTTGCAATTTTACACTGTCGAACTCCTTTCTGATATTGCTCCACTCACTACGTTTACATGCACATAGAGAGAATCGAATTTCTGCCATTGCTCGACTGAAATCAAAGTTCAAAATGCCATGTATACACCTTAATTCGGCTGAAATTGAACCGAACTTGATTTCTCGGAATCGAGCTACACGACCTAGTTTATGCGATTTCTGCCGAGCTACTTTGTGCATGTATACCCTATCGAGCTAGTTGTCGAGCTACTTCCGGAAGTGACGAGACCACAAGCGGGAAACACAACAGCCTCGGTTGGCATGACAACGAATCATGACAACGGCATGAATCTTTTCTTTTTGTGGCATTGTTTGCACTGTTAAAATTTAGCTCACTTACTGTATCACCAAATACATCTGTACAGCTGTTGCATAGCTGTGAATTGTGTACATAAGTCATTGTATTTGTGTGTGTGTGTATATATATATATATATGTCCAACATCTGAAGAATGTCAATAAAAACAAAACAATTGAACTTTTTGTGTGTTTATTAAGACATAAGTTAAATTGTAAGCAAAAAATATATATCGGATTTGAACATGTTTTGGGCTGGAAAACGTCAGCAGTATCTGGCAACACTATAGCTCTTCTTCATGACGACAACCGGAAGTGTACCAACACGATGGGGCGTGTAGCGCCACGTGTGGCTCGGGTGCACAATGCACCTTGCACAATAGCCCGATTTCACTTGTGCATGTAGGATTGGATTTCTCTGGCACCCCTGCTGGGACCCTTTGCTCGATTACCAACAGCAGCTCGATTTGGACGTGCATGTAAACGTAGTCACTATTTGTTGGCGCAGAATTAGGGGGATTGGTGATCCTCTTCCCATCTTTACTTCTGAGAGCTGCTGCCACTCCAAGATGCTCTTTTTATACCCAGTCATGTTAATGACCTATTGCCAATTGATCTAATGAGTTGCAATTTGGTCCTCCAGCTGTTCCTTTTTTGTACCTTTAACTTTTCCAGCCTCTTATTGCCCCTGTCCCAACTTTTTTGAGATGTGTTGCTGTCATGAAATTTCAAAATGTCTCACTTTCGACATTTGATATGTTGTCTATGTTCTATTGTGAATACAATATCAGTTTTTGAGATTTGTAAATTATTGCATTCCATTTTTATTTACAATTTGTACTTTGTCCCAAATTTTTTGGAATCGGGGTTGTACTTGGAAGGCCGTTCCATAACTGAGGGACTTTGTAAGAAAAGGCTCTGCCCCTGATATAGCCTTCACTATATGAGGTACCAGCAGATAGCCTGCACCTTTTGATTTAAGTAGGTTATCAAACCACCTGCATGCATCTTAAGAACCCTTGTGGTGCTAAAAAGACACTGAAGGTCAGGGCTTTGAATTGGAATGCCTTTTCTCATAAGGCAAACCTCAAAAGTAATGAGAATGTTGCAATATGCAATGCTCAGGTCCACAACATGAACCATTCTTGTGGCTAAGTAACATCTGATAAACCTAGTGTACACTATATGGCCAAATGTATGTGCACCCCTGACAATCACACCCAAATGTGCATGTTAAAGGTTCAAGGTTTCTTTATTGTCATCAGCAACTGTGTACAGGTACATAGTGAGGTGAAACAGCATCTCTCCATGGAGCACGGTGCAAACATTTAGCAACATACAACAAAGTACAATGTTCAGAAAACAATGTGCAAATTGTGCACATTAGGTATAGTGTAAGGCAAAAGACGTTAGACAATGCTACAATGAAGCAAGCTGATTTGCTCAGACTGTCCAAACAATGCAAATATGAAAAACACAAGTTCGACTTTGAAGTAAGCACAGGAGAGAGGCCACCACATGATTGTCTGCCCCCAGCACCATCTTCCAGTCTATTGAACAACAGGAGTTGAACGTCTCATTCCAGATTTATTCCCCTTTGCTCCTATAATAGGCTCCACTCTTCTGGGAAAGCTTTCCACTAGATTTTGGGGCATGGTTATGAGGATTTGTGTTCATTCAGCTACAAGAGCACTACCTTAACACACCATGTCTTCATGGAGCTTGCTTTGTGTACAGGAGCATCGTCATGCTGGAACAGGTTTGGACTGTTAGTTCCAGTGAAGGTAAACTGTAACATTACAGCAAACAGAGATGTTCTACACAACTGTGGACTTCCAACCTACTTTTGGTCATATAGTGTATAAAATGGGATAGCTTTGAGGAACCAGTTAATTCCTTGTAAGGTGGAAATTAGCTTCTTTCTTCTCAACAAGAATGAACACTAAGTAGAACTCCTTATCCTGAACCACAGAGTTAATTCTGTTGATTCACATCTTGAAACAGACTGACTAACTTGAATGGGTCTTTGCTTGGCCCTGAGCTCTGTAGAGCAGGCCTATTCAAATGGCGGCCCGCGGGCCACATGCGGCCCACACGCGACCCAGATGCGGCCCGGACGCGGCTGACGTGATGCGTCACTAATTCCGTATAGGCCAATACCACGAGTCTCCAAAACTTAGTACATGCATTTTCATTACCTGATAAAAATAAATAGATAATATTGTAATAATTATTTTGCACGTTTGTTATTTCCCAGCTACTGTTAACTCAGTATGTTCAAATGGAAACAACAAATAGCCTATGCATACTCTATCAAGTGCGCGGAAAAGCGGAAGAGTGGTATGTGTGGAAGAGCAGAACTAGCGACACCTCGGAGAACTTGTGGCCCAGCTCAAGCTCTTGGATTCAAAATGTGGCCCAGAAGGAAAACTAATTGAATAGCCCTGCTGTAGAGGTTGGAGGCCAACAGTGAGACTGAGGTTTATACCTCTGATGTAACCACTGCTCAATGACCAATGTTTTGGGTTGTACAGTGTCCAAATGGCAGCCCCTGTACACCAGCTCCATGGGACTCTGGAGGTGTTTGACCCACATGGTGAATGAGGGACACTCTGGGCATCTGCGGTGACATGAGTGTGTGAGTCTGTCTATTTAAGGCTTGCATAAGGCTAACAGAACAAAGGCTGAGCAGACAGTCCAGAATGTGGTGATTTGAGGGTGTTACATGGCCAACTGTGCAAGTTTGTTGTTTGTGAGGCTTTTGTGCACCTCTCCAGATTTTTTTTTGGCTGCAGGCTCAATTAAGGACCCTGGTATGTAGGGTATGACAAAGAGTCACCCTGCATAACTGAGATGTTGCACTGCCAGGAGTGAGGTTCTGATTAGCTTTATCACAGAGAGATTCCAGCTTCAGTTTAGAGTGGCCAGTTAAATGGTTAATAATGTCATCAGTGCATCTGCTTGGGTAACATGCATCTGGATGTAGTGCTTCATCTCTTGAACCCACCAGTGACATGATGCCAGTCTCAGTGGCATGTGGCCCAAACCAACCAGTCTGCAATCTGCCATATTAGTTAAACTATGCAGAAGAGCAGGTGGTCTAAAACCTTTATTAATGCTTTCAATATAATTTTTAAACTGTGGCACAATGACATACTTTGTGACTAACATGGTGTGGAAGAGTTGCACATCATCATCATCATCATTCTCCAGTCTAATCCGAGGCATCACCAGACTGAGGGTGGGTCACAGTCTGTGTAGACCTGGCAGAAGTCAGACTCATTTCTGGATGCTGCTGAAGCCAGACTTGAACATTGTGATTCTAACATCAGTTCACTGTCAGAAGGGAACATGGCTACAGATGGGAGGATCAGCTCTAGGGCTGGAAGGACGACTCTGCTGAATGTGCTGATGGAACATCTGAGAATTTAAATTCCAACTGACAGTTGATGAGCCGACGAATTTGGAATTTCTTGTAACACATTTATTATAATCACACAATGTATCTCTCTCCTGTTCTTTTTTGGGACTTTCCCCCCCAATTTAGTCTGAGCCAATTCCCATCCACCAGCTAGATCTCCGCTAGCACACAGCATTTATCTGGGGAGGGTGAAGGAGACACGTGGAAACAACCAGCCACAACGTTTCAAACTGCTGGGTCACAGCAAAGCACTATCCACCCTCTTCCACATACATGAGCTCACAGAGGCAGATGATTTGCTCATGTCATTGTGATTGACAGGGAAGAGAGAGTATGCTCCTCCCACCCCAAGAGCACACCCAATTGCTCTTGATGATAGACTGAACACTTTTCTTTTTTCCTCCCACCATGCTTATCTTTTTCTCATTTCTTTACTTGTTTTACTTGACATTTTTCCTTTTATGCTTTTCTTTTACTTATCTCTTCTCGCTTGTTTTTTATTCTTCCCTACCTCATTTTTAATTCCTTTCATTTATGAACCTGTTATTAAGTCCAATTTTACTCCATGTTCCTTAATTTCAGAGTTTTTATATATATATATATATAAAATAAAGGGCACGGTGGTGTAGTGGTTAGCGCTGTCACCTCACAGCAAGAAGGTCCGGGTTCGAGCCCCGTGGCCGGCGAGGGCCTTTCTGTGTGGAGTTTGCATGTTCTCCCCGTGTCCGCGTGGGTTTCCTCCGGGTGCTCCGGTTTCCCCCACAGTCCAAAGACATGCAGGTTAGGTTAACTGGTGACTCTAAATTGAGCGTAGGTGTGAATGGTTGTGTGTTTCTGTGTGTCTCCTGCAATGACCTGGTGGCTTGTCCAAGGTGAACGCCGCCTCTCACCCATAGTCAGCTGGGATAGGATCCAGCCCACCTGCAACCCTGTAGAACAGGGTTCTACAGATAATGGACAGATGGATGAATGATAGTAATATCTTTAATCCTTTTTTTTTTTTTTAAAGATTTTCTTCAGAAAATGTAGATTCCTTTTTTTTTCCTCTTCCCCCATGGAGCCCATTAGCTCATGAGGTGTGAATGATTTGATGGTATTCAGGTGGGTGGAGTTTGTGTTACAACAGCGCCCCTTGTGGTTATAATGTTCGTGACGTGTTCAAAATTGTAGGCTTTTTTAAATTACACAGCACCCCCTGGTGGTCCGTCAATGAAACATTTTAAACTATTTAAAATTTACTTGGTCATATTTTTCAATAGTTACACTTTATCCTTTACATCCCAACAGTTCGTGACCCAATCATAAAGGGCCACAAACCACTTCTGAGTCGCAACCCACCAGCAGAGAAACACTGGTCTGAACTCTTCAGTGACCTGAGGCATCATTTAGTGCAGTCATGTGACCTTGACTTTATTAATGTGACAGTTTTGAATCATTATTTGAACATCCATAATAAACACAAACACAACGTGTGTGATAAACAAGTGGAGGCTCCACAACAGCTAGTTTTCATTACAAGAATTTAATGGTGTTAATTGGTCAGATTTCATAAAGAGCACATTAAAGAGTGAGTGAGTGAGAGAGAGTGAGAGGCTCCTGCAGAACGACAAGCATCACGACAGAAATCCTTCATATCACCGTGTCACATGAACACCACAATCTGTGATATTTACATAGTGCAAATGGCATGAGTACACACATTATAAATAGTTTGAGGTGTGTGAGAGAGAGAACCAAATAAAGCTGAAAGACAACAAACAAGCGAGTGAAGACAAGAACATCCTACAGGAATTACATCAGATACAGTACGGGGGGGGGGGGGAGAGAGAGAGAGAGCACACTATCTCGAAGGAGAGGAAAAGAAAATGTAAAAACTAGACAGAGTGAGAGGAAAAAGGAGAAAAGTAAAGATAGGGTGAGAGGGGAGTGTTAACCCCCCCCCCCCCCCCACACACACACACACACACCTCAGTGTATTTACACATAAAAGCCTAATAACTTCATGATTCCTTCATCTGGTTCTGGCCCTAAAGTCTGAGTCACTACCATGAACCATCATCAATAATAATACAGATGTTTCTGCCTCAGTGTCTTTACTCCATCTGTAACGACTCCACACTAAACAATTCGCCTGAAGAGTGTGTGTGTGTTCCCCAGCGCTCTCATTACTACGTCAGTAAATGAATGTGTAAGTGAATCACTCATGGAATTGTTTAAAAATGTACATGAAGCACTGATGGACAGTTTTGAATTCGATCAAAACACACAAGGAGTCATTTGTCAGTGTGAGTGGATCCCCTGAAGAGTCTTTACTCAGTGTTAGAATCTATCGAGGAGTCGTTCACCAGTGTGAGTGCATTCAGATAAAATTGGAAATCTCTCTTAAACATGAATGAATCAGTAAAAGAATCGTTTACGAAAGTAAGTGAATCAGAAGAATCGCGTTTAGACGTGTAAATTACTCAAGGAGTGCACATGTGAATCATTTAGGCAGTGAGTCATTTACAGTGAATCGCTTAAGAATTCAGTTTTAAATCAAACTGAATCACTCCAGGAGTCGAGTTTAAATTCACTCCTCAGATGATTCAGTTGGACTCGGAGCAATCTGTGAATCAGCTGAGGAGTCACCAACAGGCTGACACTCGGAGTGATTCATTACAGAACAGAATATAAACAGTTCTTGGTTGGGGACTCAGACTTTCAGACCTGAAGGTAGATTTTTTTTTTTAATTTCCTGAAAGGTGTTTAATGATCTACAGCCACTAGAACACTTACTTTAAAAGGAAGTACAGAGGAACAAAACAACACAAAACAAGCCTACAGCTAACTGAAACCGGAAAGACACACCCACCTGAACTCAGGTGACCTGTACAGATCAGTAATCATCACCACAGCAGGCATGTGCCGATTATCACTCACACGATACGCTACGCTACTCAACACTGTTAGCATGGACGCTTCAAACATTCCACCTGATAGGCTGCCTAGTAAGTGAGCATTGCTGAAATAAGACACCGTAGATTGATGCTGATCGTTGCCATGGTTACGTGTAGCTAACATCTTTAGTTAACCGCAGCTATTTGACCTACATACCCAACTAACTATGCTAGCAAACAAACAGACTAATTATTACCTACTTGCTAAGCACAACAGTGAATAAACAGAGGAACTGATTTGTGATTGGTTGATAAAACTTATCCAGCACGACGACATCGCAGGTAATGTACAGAACGAGTTAAATTAACTGTTATTCAAAAGAGCTCCCTGCATTTAAAAAGCGATTAGTTATAGCGTGATTATCGTGATTTATCGGCACATGTCCAGAGAAGGAAAGAAAGCACACAGGATTTAAAACAAAAACACAGACAAAACTAATTAATTAATAATAAAAAAAAAAGCCTCAATTTTGTTCCGTCATTATTTAAACACGATAAATAAGAAGCGAATCGTTTATTAGAAACATCCTTTACACGCTATTTACAGATCGATCCGCTTGTTCGGATTAGTGCAAAACGCACACACGGGCATGAATTAATGCACAATGACGAATTACACAACCATCACAAAACAGTGACGATATTAACCAGTGAGAGACGAGAGAGTCCCACTGAGCAACCAATCAGAGTTGAGCATTTTTAATACATCACAATCTGTAAGGATTTGTGTGTCTAGCTTGAAATAATTCAATAATAATAATAATAATAATAATAAATGCCTTCATTGATTCTTGTCATGAACATCAGTGAATAAATTAAAGAAAAAAAAAAAAAGCTGTTAGCGAATTCCTTAAGGTGTGAGCAGACTGTGTGTGTGTGTGTGTGTGTGTGTGTGTGTGTGTGTGTGTGTGTCCAGAATCATCAGCCACACACACAGCAAGTAATAAGGAGTGTAATTTGTTCAAGTACGGACGGATGGAGCTCTGTGTGTGTGGCTGCATGACTACAGGAAGTGTGTGTGGTCCATCCCTGTTAGTTTCCTGAGATTGTTATGAGTGATATAGCAGAGAGAGAGAGAGAGAGAGAGAGAGAGAGAGCATTTCAGAGTTTTTCCTCAATCTGCTTATCCTCCACAGAAGCCCCAAGTTCATCATCTTCATCACTCACTCCTCTGATATCTTCCTCCTCCTCTTCCTCCTCTTGCCCCTCCCCCGGCCCCTCCCCCTCCTCACCAGGTGTTTTCCCGGAGAGCTGCAGGTTCTCCAGTGTGGTGCTCACCCACGTCTCAATCATGCTGCTCAGAGGAGACACCTCCACCAGGATAGGTTCGGGCGTGTAGTCATCCTCCTCATCCTCCTCGTCCTCCTCGTCATCTTCCTCGTCCTCACCCAGCGCCCCGGGGACCAGCGTGATGCTGCTGGCGCTGGTGATTGAGGAGTACGCAGTGGTGGGACCCCTGCAGCTCCCGTCCAGAGAGCCCGTCTCCGTGCTCTGCTGAGAGGCACGCTCCAATCCGTCCTCCATGCGCCCTTCCTCCTTACAGGGCAGGGAGGACGAGGTGGTTTGGGGCGTGGCCGGTGCTCCATCTGTGCTTCCCTCTAAATCTTTATTCATGCTCGTTCTGTTAAACTCGTTCTCCAGGGGTTCCAGAGCATCAGAGTTCTCCACCATCGTCCTCCAGTTGGTCTCTACACACACACACACACACACACGGGAAGGAGTGTAGTGGTCCATCATAATGAATTTCAGTGATGTGTATGATTGGAGGTTTAGTCTCAGTTCTGTTTTTATTGCCCTCTGTAGTGTGTGTGTGTGTGTGTGTGTGTGTGTGTGTGTGTGAGACGTACCGTACTCCTTCTCGTTGACCTCAGAGATGGGTTCTGAGATGACGCTGCAGAAAGAGATGGCTGAGGCAGCTGATGGATTGCGCGAGTGGCCCATATGGTGTGGAACCTTCTTAACGTTCTTCAGAGCTTCCTCAGCCTGCTCCTGCTCCAGAGCACACACCATCTCCTTATACGCCCTGCGCGCCTCCTCCGTCAGAGACACCAGGCGGTTAAACAGAGCCTGAACACACACACACGGAAATAAAGAATAAAACTCACAGAAGAAGAAAGTGTGTTCTCTCTTGACTAATGTGGAAGGTGTGCACGCACACACACACACCTCAGCTCCAGAGTAGTTAAAGATTCCAACCACGCTGACTGGGACGAGTTTGTTAACGCAGCGGCCGAGAGCTTTCCGCCCCAGAGCAAAAACGAACGGGATCTCCTGCTCACGGGCCATCGCGATCACGTTATACAGAGCCTCATCCAGACCACCTACACACACACACACACACACACACACACACACACACACACACACACACACAGCAGTGAAGTCAGTTGTACAGAATGTTGTGAAAGGACACCGGCAGTCTGCTGCCCCCTAGTGTCTCACAGCGTGTACAGAACATTGCAGAGCTTTAAACCTGACCAGCTGAGTACTGAAAGTATAGGCACCCCTCACCTTTGGCCTGGATCTTCTCGCAGTTTGGCGAGATGATCACACATCGTATCTTGTTGAGTTTCATGTGCTTGGTGACCTCACGCAATCCCATGACCAGGCGGCGCTTAGCTTTAGCTTTTGCGGGCTCCTTCTGATACACTCGCTCCTGAAAACGCACGAGCTCCTGCAGCAGCAGGGTGACGCTCTCATCAATCTCCTTATTCAGCACCTGGTTACAGTACCTACACACACACACGTTCTGTTGATCATGGGGTCTTTTGAATAATTGCCTTTTATTTCATTGTATTGATTATTGAATTGTGTGTGTGCGCGCGCGTGTGTGTATATACACTCACTCTCTGAACCTCCTGCTGTGAATCTTGGTGATGGTGGACGAGGCCATGGGACTGCCGATGCCTGAGCTGGCTGGAGAACCCTGTGACACCGGAGTGATGCTGTATGGAGAATTCTGACTCGCTGGAGACAGGGAGGTGTCACTGGGCATGCTCAGAGCATTCTCTACACACACACGGTAAAATACATGAACCTCAAGTTTCTATGCATGAACAAAAGAAAAGTAAATAGATGAAGTGTGTGTGTGTGTTTAAAAAGAGAAGCTGCTGATTAGTCGGCTGCTGTGACGCGCTGTCAGGAGGAATGAGAAATCCTTTCATGTCATACTTTAATCTAAAACACGATGTAATACTGTGTGTACACACCCTCTTGGGAGACCGTCTCCTGCGTGTGTGTGTCAGTGAAGTGAAGCTCATCATCTGGCTGCTCCTTCACACACAGCTTCGCCTTCACCTCACGCTCCTTCAGGATCACCTACACACACACACACACACACACTGGGTAAGTCATGACCTGAAATCCAGAGTTACGCCTCAGAGCCTAATCTAGGAATTTGAAAATAGGGGACAGATCCCTCACTAGTTGTAGAAACAGGGGACAGAAAATATTAACATGGGTAAAAACATCCCTCATTTGTTCCAGTTAGTGGGGACAGAAAAATAAGTAATACATTGGTAGATGTTTTCAGGAGTACATCTATAAACAGAACAGTTTTATTAATCTTTACTTTTAGAATATCATTAACATAATACTAAATTGAACTTAACAAGAAAAATTAAACAAACTACTAAAAAAAAACTAGCAATCATGTAGAATGTGCAAGATTACCAGGACTACAAAAATGCAGAAAAATAGGCTTTACTTATCCAAATGCACCTGTTGGTTCAAAAGTTCAAGTGCAGAGAACCTCACAGCACAACATGAAGTTCCCTTCAAATATAATATAAATGCCTCAGCTTTCATGGAAGAAAAAAAACAAACAAACTTAATACTAGTACTGTGTGCAGGCAGTCTCTCCTGAAGACTAAATTAAACAATAATTATAAACTAATAAAATAAATGGCTCAGGCTTCATAGAAGAAAAAACAACAATTTGAACAGAATCTCACAGTATGATGCTGAAGCTGCCGAAACAATGGAAAATAAAATACCATTTTGGCAAAAATGTTGGCATCCATTAATTTCTTGTATTAAGTTTAAAAAAAAAAAAAACAAAGTGCGCACAGTCCTTCACTGTAAACATAACACACTTTCAGTAACAGAATTTAAGCCTATTCATGCAGTGTTGCCAGATACTGCTGACGTTTTCCAGCCTAAATATGTTCAAAACCCGCCAAAATGCACTTAAAACCGCCCAATCTGGCAACACTGCGCACATGCTGCTTCTCTTGAACGTATATACGGAAGTAAGGCGGAAGGTAGTTTGTCGACGTCACCGCAAGACAACGCCAACGATTGGTCAGATTTGCGGGAAAGTTACGGTGATTGGATATAATTGCAGCACCGCCCTGAATTCGCGGGGATTGGTTGAATTTGCGTTGATGTTGCAAATCGCGAAATCCTGGAGGCTCTGAATGTTATGTTTGGATGAGCAGAACGATATGCCATGTGCTTCTGGGTATTTTTAAAACACTTCACACGATTGGTTGAGATACACTGTCTTCCAGTTCAGTGACCAATGATATAATAGTTCACAAAACTGTTTTACCCGCTAAATAAACCATTCGGAATACTTCAGTCCTTTCCGATTGGTGTGTAAACAACGCTATATTTACCGCAGTGCTTGCTAGCGGGTGCTGACAAGTTGATACGCACAAGATTCAATAAAACGCGACTACACGCTCTACTTATAAATGCGCGACAAAATGAATAGATACGAGATATCACTCTCGCACCCAAAAAGTGGATGTGCGACAGACAGATAAAAAACGCGCATTATCGCGTATTACGCGCCCTAGATTAGGCTCTGCGCCTGTATTATCGAACACTCATGAACTCTGTAAGGAGCTTTACTCCTGCTGATGAAAGGGAAGTGAAAGCAGTACAGAACCACACTGTCACCTAGTGTACTGAACCCCAGAGTACCGTACTGAACCCCACTATACTGCACTACAGAGACATCCAAGGGTGCAGTAAAATTAGTACTGGCCCTTCAGTCTGCAGTGTAACAGTGTATGGTACCGTACTGCACTGTAGGGCTGGCTTGGTACAGTAGAACGGTACCAGTACTAGTTTAGTGCCAATGCAATAAATAAATAAAATTTGTACAAACTGATGACGTTAATGAACATCAAAAGTTGTATTGTTTAAACACTGTATTAAAGGAGTGAATTACAGACTTCCTGCTTCTGTCTGTCGGTGACTGGTGCAGAAAGGTGGATTTATTCATAACTGATTGGACAAACATCTGACTAAGTTTATTTATTTCTATCACCTCGTTATTTTTTCATTCATGAATTAATTGAGGAGGTGACCGCTAAGGCGGCTAAAGCAGCTAAGGCTCCGTCCACACTAATACGATTTAGTTTTAAAATGAAAACAATCTCCGTCCACACTAACACACCTGAAAACACAGATCTCATGACCATTCACGTACACTGGGCATGTGCATGCTGGGATAAACAGCTCTTCGCTTTCTTCTGGGAAAGAGTCACGTGATAAATCAGGGAAGGATGCATCGTGACTGATGAGACCCAATTGGGAAGTGATGTGGGTGTCTCCATTTTCACCCGTCTACACTAAAACACCACCCCGGAGTGAGTTTCACACTAAAACGAGGACAGGAGTGTCTCCGAGAGACTCAGTTTTAGGGAAAACTCCGGAGTCACGTGGACGCCAAGCGTAAACGTAGTAAAAGTGATATGTTTTAAAGCTTGAATGTATTAATGTGGGCGTGGCCTAAAAAGACAGCATCTGGCTGCAGCTCGCCTCGTTAACATCAGGGAGGAGAGCCTTTACCAGTGGGCGGATCTGTTAGCTAGATTCAGGACGGGGAATACTGTGAATAAGTGAACTGTGGACAAAGTTCTGTCCCTCTCACTGAGACGAGCTTATTTTTAATTTGTTTATGTGATCACTAGGCGCACCTTCCATTCCTGGAACTCTGTACACATTGGGATGTACAGTACATATATCTAATGTTTCATCAGGTTAGATGTGTTGCCTCTGCCCACCACATGACCTGAGGCACCGTCTCCACACAGGTGTAGAAGGAGACTCCGCCTCTCCACTATCACTGGCCATATCTCACTCACAGAGCCTCGTTTTTACACAAGTTACCATTCGATGAGGTCAAGTACTGTACCAAACCCAAAGTTCTGGTACTGAACCCACCCTGCACTGTAGTGTGCTGTACTCTAGTGTACTATTCACGCACTGTAGAGGTGTGTAGTGTCCAACACTATTCTTACCCCTTTTCCACCAAATCAGTGCCAGGGCTGGTTCGGGGCCGGTGCTGGTTCACAACTCGTTCAACTTGCAAACCAGCTGAGAACCAGTTTGCTTTTCCATAGCTCGCGGTGCTAAGGGGAGCCACGTCATTACGTCACTGTATACGTCAGTTACGTCGCTGCATTTGCATAAACCTTGGCGCAAACGTCGAAGCAACAACAACACGGAGAAGAAGCAGCAGCAACAATAATGGATGACTGCTGCTTTACTGCATCCATGACATCTCATCACTTATTTAAAAATGGCGCCCTCTCACGGTCTTGCTATTGGTCTTAACAACTCCGCCCCCCCGCTGACGTAAGCGGTTCTTTCCTCTGGCCCAGCAGAGAGTTGGTGCTAGCCTGGAACCGGTTTTTCTGGCCCAGAGCCAGTTCTTTGTCAGTGGAAACAGAAAACCCGGTTCCAAACTAAGCTCCGGCCCCGAACCAGCCCTGGAACTGCTTTGGTGGAAAAGGGGTATCTGTGGTGCGGTGTACCCCACGGTCCTGTACCTTCTTGAGTGCAGTAGGTCTCTTCACTTTAGGCACTTCTCTCTCTTTACCCCTCTTGATTCTGGGTGCTGTGGAGTCGAGCATATTGTGGGGGGGAGTGTACGATTTCATCACACCCTTACTCACTCCATCCTTACTGTGGAACACTGAGGTTGTACCCACTGAGGAAAAAAAACAAACACACACAATTGGACTCTTGTATATAAACTGCAGTGAATGACAGCCCTGTGTGTCTCTCTTTGTAGTGCTGAGCGTAAATGAGTGCACCCCCTTTGAAAAGTAACATTTTAAACAATCTCCAAAATGTCGACAAGACAAAGTTTAATATAACATCTGTTTAACTTATAACGGGAAAGTAAGGTTAATAATATAAACTTAGATTACACGTTTTTCAGTTTTACTCAGATTAGGGTGGTGCGAAAATGAGTACACCCCACAACAAAAACTACTACATCTAGTACTTTGTATGGCCTCCATGATTTTTAATGACAGCACCAAGTCTTCTAGGCATGGAATGAACAAGTTGGCGACATTTTGCAACATCAATCTTTTTCCATTCTTCAACAACGACCTCTTTTAGTGACTGGATGCTGGATGGAGAGTGATGCTCAACTTGTCTCTTCAGAATTCCCCATAGGTGTTCGATTGGGTTCAGATCAGGAGACGTACTTGGCCACTGAATCACTTTCACCCTGTTCTTCTTCAGAAATCCAACAGTGGCCTTAGATGTGTGTTTAGTCATGTTGGAAAAGTGCACGACGACCAAGGGCACGGAGTGATGGTAGCATCTTCTCTTTCAGTATAGAGCAATACATCTGTGAATTCATGATGCCATCAATGAAATGCAGCTCCCCGACACCAGCAGCACTCATGCAGCGCCACATAAGGACACTGCCACCACCATGTTTCACTGTAGGCACCAGGCATTTTTCTTTGTATTCCTCACCTTTGCGACACCACGCAGTTTTGAAGCCATCAGTTCCAAAAACATTTATCTTGGTCTCATCACTCCAGAGTATAGAGTCCCAGTAGTCTTCATCTTTGTCAGCATGGGCCCTGGCAAACTCTAGGCGGCCTTTTTTGTGCCTGGGCTTTAGGAGAGGCTTCTTTCGTGGACGGCATCCATGCATGCCATTCCTCTGCAGCGTACGCCGTATTGTGTCACGGGAAATAGTCACCCCAGTTTGGCTTTCTACTTCTTTAGATAACTGCAGTGAACTTGCACGCCGATTTTTTTTTCAACCCTTCTCATCAGAAGACGCTCCTGTCGAGGTGTTAACTTCCGTGGACGACCTGGACGTCTCTGTGAGATGGTTGCAGTTCCATCTTTCTTAAATTTTTGTACCACTTTTGCTACAGTATTCTGACTGATAAGTAAAGCTTTGCTGATCTTCTTGTAGCCTTCACATTTGTGGTGTAAAGAAATTATTTTCTTTGGGGAATTCTGAAGAGACAAGTTGAGCATCACTCTCCATCCAGCATCCAGTCACTAAAAGAGGTCGTTGTTGAAGAATGGAAAAAGATTGATGTTGCAAAATGTCGCCAACTTGTTCATTCCATGCCTAGAAGACTTGGTGCTGTCATTAAAAATCATGGAGGCCAGACAAAGTGCTAGATGTAGTAGTTTTTGTTGTGGGGTGCGCTCATTTTTGCACCACCCTAATTTGAGTAAAACTGAAAAATGTGGAATCTAAGTTTATATTATTAACCTTACTTTCATGTTAGGCCATTATTAAAAAATGTTCTGTTTCCGGTCCACCGGCCGGGTGAGTGCCGTTTGTGCGGTTGAATTTTTTTTTTTTTTTAAACGCCGGTTTTTCAACATTTTTTTCGGGTTTGTAAATCTAAACTCAAACTTGACATTTCCGCATTCCCAGGGCTTTCCACTAAGGCGCATACTAGCCAGCCATGACAAATAAGTAGCCAGCCGGGGGGGGGGGGGGGGGGGGGGGGTGTAAACTCAAACTCCTGTGCACGCAGTTCCCAGGATTAAATGTATTTTCCACAGACCATTTATTTATTCACTTTACTCAAATACAAAGTAAAATGGCAGTAAATCTTTTCTTTTCTTGCGTATTGCATCATGAGGCGTTCCTGGCTTGTAAATCTCTTATTTTCGGTGCATGACACATTCACGCAGCTGAGCATGCTATGAATTAACAACGACAACGGTCTGCAGTGGGGCGACACAATTACACACTCAGCGAACATTTCTCCATTTGTGTATGAAAATACACTCCAACGACTCAGTTTGGGTTCATTTACAACCAACGGTCTCTTTTGATGCCAGCACGTAATTGAACGAGAGAAGACTGGTTTACCGGAGACAAAATAAGCGTCATCTCTGCTTCTGTCCCCTCCGACGGCCCCGACACACTACTGCCTCCGCCGAGTGCGTGCACACACACCGCATGTCGGGGCCGCGGATGAGTTACTCTCCCCGATCAACGAAGTCTGCGGGGAATTTGTGGTTATTATCGGAACAAACAGCGCGAATCGCAACTTAAACGAGTGCGGTTCAGTTTGACATTATTGTCAGTCCGTTAGATAAACATTTAATTTTATTAAAATCGAAAATTAATATTTACAGCCTGTGGGCTACAAAAATAATAGCCATTAAAGTAGCCAGCTGGACTTAATTGTGTAGTCGGCTGTATGGCGGCAGCCGGCGCTTGTGGAAAGCCCTGTCGAATCAGCTCTGCGCATGCGCCGTGCGGCACAAAAAAAAAAATGGCAGCCACCATGAAGGAAGGAGATCCGGAGTTTTCAAACATTTGCTTAAGTGTGAAATCGCAAAATGGTATTCTAGCGAACAACAAAATAGTAAAGATTCAGAAAAACAAATCATTCAGTGATCATTTTAATAGTGTAATTTCATCCGAACTCGGCCTAACGCTCGATTTAGAACTACAAAAAGTCCGTGTGTCGGACATTTTAAGTACCTTTGTAAAAGTTTTGCAAATGTTGCAGTCAGCATTTAAAATGCTAACTTAAAGTTTTTGTACAAGTTTCAGTTGATTAAACCGTCATATTATTAAATGTGTCTGCTTTTGTAATAAAAAAGTACTGAAAGAAAAAGCAAAACACAGCATTGCGATTTCTTATCCATCCATATATATAATAAAAAAAAATAAAAATCCCTCCCTCCCGACTGAAAATTTTTTTGCTCACCCGGTGGACAGGAAACGGATTTTTTTAAGGATGGCCTTATAAGTTAAACAGATGTTATATTAAACTTTGTCTTGTCGACATTTTGGAAATTGTTGTGTTCATTGAGATATTGTTTAAAACGTTACTTTTCAAAGGGGGTGTACTTATTTACACTCAGCACTGTGTGTATACATACAGTGTGTGTGTGTGTACCTGTGTATGAAAGGGGTTTGGTGTTATTGAGCTGCCGTGCCTTCATGGCCTGTTGTTGTTTCTCCAGGGCAGCGAGCATGTCCCCCAGATCCAGCTGGACTGGAGTTCGGCTTTTCTTCCCTGCTGCTTTAGTGAGAGCCTCCTACACACACACACACTTTTTCCAGAAACTCAAGTTTTTCTTAAATACAGTAATATATACACCGACACTATAGACAGTGTGTACCTGCAGCTTCCTCTGCTCCATGCTGATCTCGCAGTACTCCTGCGCTGTAGCCAGAGCCGCTGCCAGAGCTTTCTTCCTCTGACTCTTGGCTCGTTTGGGCACTGAGGTGGTGATGGGAATGGGAGTCTGAACAATGTGGATGGGGGAATTCTCTGGAAGATTATCCAGCTACACACACACACATACACAGATCAGATGGAGCCTGAAGCCCCTGAAACCCCCGAATCCCCCCACCCCAGTGTGCCCCATTGCTAAAGCCATAAAGAACACGCTCACTGTTAGACTAATCCCTGGCAAACCCGAAACACTAATTTAAAGCCCTTCGAGACTTTGAAGCTTCACCCTGAGAGAGTCACTAACTAAGCCGTGAGCGTAACCCCAGACTGGAACACAGTGAGCATCGACACACAGACCTCGGCCATGTTCGAGATGTAAACCTGTGAACACTCACCAGTGGTTTGGGCAGTTTGAGCTGGACTTGTTCAGGTTTGTTGCGCTGCACAGCGCCCCCTGTGGCCAGGTCAGGAAACTCATCCTCATCCTGCATGGAACACAAAATCAACACCACAGTGTGCTGTTAAACAATCTTCACTGTATCAGACTGCAAACCACACCGGCGTGTACCCGACAGAGAGAGAGAGCGCGCGTGTGTGTGTGTGTGTGTGTGTGTGTGTACCTGGAAGTACAGGGGTTCAGGTTCAGGCTGAACTCCACCCTGTTGCAGTCTCCTCTGAGCACCGACACCTCCAACACGGCCGTTAAAGCCCACCTGGAGCTCCTGAATGAATGAATACATACAAAAGCAGTTAAACAAAAACGTGAAAAACTGTCTTTATGGAATCGAGAGAAAATGGCCGTGCAGGATTATTATTGCTATTATTTAGTACACTATTATACTTAATTATAATACCAAATGATTACTGTAAAAAAGAAGAAAACTGGGTAATGTAGTTAAAGTAAGCACTTTTAAGTTACTTTGGTGCTGAAGTGACTGACGCATGTCTGATAAATACAAGATATTTAACAGTTATTCCATGAAATTGAGTCGTACATGAGCTAATAGCTGATGAGGTGCGTAGCACCGAGATTGAGTGGAATAACTGTTTTATTCTCTCCACATTCACTGGATTTTGAGAAACAGAGCATCTCATCTCATTATCTGTAGCCGCTTTATCCTTCTACAGGGTCGCAGGCGAGCTGGAGCCTATCCCAGCTGACTACGGGCGAAAGGCAGGGTTCACCCTGGACAAGTCGCCAGGTCATCACAGGGCTGACACATAGACACAGACAACCATTCACACTCACATTCACACCTACGCTCAATTTAGAGTCACCAGCTAACCTAACCTGCATGTCTTTGGACTGTGGGGGAAACCGGAGCACCCGGAGGAAACCCACGCGGACACGGGGAGAACATGCAAACTCCACACAGAAAGGCCCTCGCCGGCCACAGGGCTTGAACCCGGACCTTCTTGCTGTGAGGCGACAGCGCTAACCACTACACCACCACCTAGCAACATAGCATTTTTAGTTTTATTTTTTGCAAATTCAATAAATTAAAACTTTATACAAAACGTTCGACAAAATCATTACATTCTAAGCAGAAAACAACCCGGCGAAATGACAGGAGCAATTTGTGAAAAATGCAGTAATAATTCTTGGGAAAAAAAAAAAAATACGTTCTTACCATCAAATACTTTGTGGTTGTTTTTGAGTAGAATTTTTATTTCATTCTCGGTTGGTTCAGTAACACAGTAAGCCATTTTGTTTGTTTTTCTTTACTCAGGGTATATTAGCTGATATCCTAGTAGTAGAGTAGCCAATCAGAGCACGCAGTTCCTGAGATCCAATGAATGTGGGGAGAATAATTTAAGCAAACTCGTTAGAAAAGTTAATATGGAGTCCACTACTGTGTGTCTGAACTACAATAAGATTTGGGACACTGATGAAGACAGCATCAGGACGTCAGCTTGGTTAAACGTTAACGCTCCTGTCATATTATCAGGACGTTCAGAACCTCAGTGGCTCTGTGATTAATAAACTCAGAATAAAACAGTGCGTGCTTCGTCTCACACAGTGTCTCATTAATAATGAACGACCCTGTCCTCATCTCCTGCTTTATCACCAGCACCTGGTTAAAGTTTAACGAGGACACTCCGGTTACCTGAGAGTAACTCCTCTGCTCCGCAATTTTGTTCCTGTGGAAGGACGAGCTGCGGTCGCTCCAGGGCTTCTGAGGAGCCACAGAGGAAGGGCTCACCCAACTAACGGCTATTAGAGAGAGAGAGAGAGAGAGAGAGAGAGAGAGATACACAGTGGTGCTTGAAAGTTTGTGAACCCTTTAGAATTTTCTATATTTCTGCATAAATATGACCTAAAACATCATCAGATTTTCACACAAGTCCTAAAAGTAGATAAAGAGAACCCAGTTAAACAAATGAGACAAAAATATTATACTTGGTCATTTATTCATTGAGGAAAATGATCCAATATTACATATCTGTGAGTGGCAAAAGTATGTGAACCTCTAGGATTAGCAGTTAATTTGAAGGTGAAATTAGAGTCAGGTGTTTTCAATCAATGGGATGACAATCAGGTGTGAGTGGGCACCCTGTTTTATTTAAAGAACAGGGATCTATCAAAGTCTGATCTTCACAACACATGTTTGTGGAAGTGTATCATGGCACGAACAAAGGAGATTTCTGAGGACCTCAGAAAAAGCGTTGTTGATGCTCATCAGGCTGGAAAAGGTTACAAAACCATCTCTAAAGAGTTTGGACTCCACCAATCCACAGTCAGACAGATTGTGTACAAATGGAGGAAATTCAAGACCATTGTTACCCTCCCCAGGAGTGGCCGACCAACAAAGATCACTCCAACAGCAAGGCGTGTAATAGTCGGCGAGGTCACAAAGGACCCCAAGGTAACTTCTAAGCAACTGAAGGCCTCTCTCACATTGACTAATGTTAATGTTCATGAGTCCACCATCAGGAGAACACTGAACAACAATGGTGTGCATGACAGGGTTGCAAGGAGAAAGCCACTGCTCTCCAAAAAGAACATTGCTGCTCATCTGCAGTTTGCTAAAGATCACGTGGACAAGCCAGAAGGCTATTGGAAAAATGTTTTGTGGACGGATGAGACCAAAATAGAACATTTTGGTTTAAATGAGAAGCGTTATGTTTGGAGAAAGGAAAACACTGCATTCCAGCATAAGAACCTTATCCCATCTGTGAAACATGGTGGTGGTAGTATCATGATTTGGGCCTGTTTTGCTGCATCTGGGCCAGGACGGCTTGCCATCATTGATGGAACAATGAATTCTGAATTATACCGGCGAATTCTAAAGGAAAATGTCAGGACATCTGTCCATGAACTGAATCTCAAGAGAAGGTGGGTCATGCAGCAAGACAACGACCCTAAGCACACAAGTCGTTCTACCAAAGAATGGTTAAAGAAGAATAAAGTGAATGTTTTGGAATGGCCAAGTCAAAGTCCTGACCTTAATCCAATGGAAATGTTGTGGAAGGACCTGAAGTGAGCAGTTCATGTGAGGAAACCCACCAACATCCCAGAGTTGAAGCTGTTCTGTACGGAGGAACGGGCTAAAATTCCTCCAAGCCGGTGTGCAGGACTGATCAACAGTTACCGCAAACGTTTAGTTGCAGTTATTGCTGCACAAGGGGGTCACACCAGATACTGAAAGCAAAGGGTCACATACTTTTGCCACTCACAGATATGTAATATTGGATCATTTTCCTCAATGAATAAATGACCAAGTATAATATTTTTCTCTCATTTGTTTAACTGGGTTCTCTTTATCTACTTTTAGGACTTGTGTGAAAATCTGATGTTTTAGGTCATATTTATGCAGAAATATAGAAAATTCTAAAGGGTTCACAAACTTTCAAGCACCACTGTATGCTGCACAAAGTATAGGAACCCCTCTACCCTCAATAGTGGCTGAAAATAAACACAATACTCACCAGTCATGACTCCAGCTTCAACACCCTGTAACACACACACACACACACCTCTCAGCATAATCCAGCAGGATAACATCCCTTCTGTATGAAATCATTTGTCATGTCAAACCCAGGCGATCATTAGGAACCACAAAAATACACACGATTCTTTTTTCCAAAAATACACACATAATATACCTCACAGTGCTGGTCTAACTGCTTGATTACTCGGTGTAACATTAAGAACTCTTTGTGTACCAGTCGTTGAGTAAAATCTCAGTACTGTGTTTTATTAAGTTTCAGTATGGTGGTGTGATGTGTGAGTGTATCACTCAGCCTGGACGAGGGTGTGTTTATTCTCTACATATGTCTTGATTGGATAATCTGAGAATGTCACAGGTGTTTCAGAAGAGAGGTGTGTGTGTGTGTGTGTGTGTGCGCGTGCGTACCAGTGTGTGTTTGGGGCTGCAGTAGCCGCTGTCACTGTCGATGTCGGCCTCGCTTGTTCCCTGCTCACTGGACGACTCGGCCGTCTGAGACAAGCGTCTGCGTCTCACCTTCCCTCTGAATTGCAGAGGACTCACTCTGTCTGACACACACCTGCTGCTGCATGCCTCTCCAGGGAAGTCTGACACACACACACACACACACACACACACACACACACACACACAGTGAACAGAATTAGAAACGCTCAGTAACGGATGTAGTCCAAAGGGTGTGGGTGTGTCCAAAGACATCACCGAATCACACATTCCCAAAATACCGTACTACTCCAGGACGGAGGGTGTGGCTTTAACATGCAAGCCTGCTGCTCGACATTCCCGAATAACAAGTAACTACAGGGACACACAACGCAACATCTCACACACACACACCACTAAACCAGTGTGAGGGATGGAAGGTGAGGTTACCTGTTTGCTGAGCAGCGTCCACCAGCAGTACAGTACGCGATTTCCCATCAGGCCCTGCAGCTGCCACCTCCTTCTGCACCGCCACGCTGCGCATCACTGGCCGCTTCACTCTCACCGGCTGGGCCATCTGCTGATCACACAGGTGGAGGTTACAGTGTGTGTGTGTGTGTGTGTGTGTGTGTGTGAGAGAGAGAGAGTGAGTGAGAGTGTGTGTGTTAGTTACCTTGGGCAGGACAGGTGCTCTGGCCCCGCCTCTCCCTCTCTGTGCACCCATGCTGACCGGCTGGCCCTGTGGCTGTGGGGGTCTGAGACAGGTCTCCGATACGGAGTTTCCCAGGCCGGAGGGCAGGGGCGGGGCGTAGGGGGCAGTGAGGGGCTGGTAGAAGCCCATGAGTGTAGGGCAGGGGGGCGGCAGCAGGGGGCAGTAAGAGTAATCATTACACACTGCGGCAGGCTGAGGGGGCGAGGAGACGAAGGAGTACGCCACATACGGAGCAGAACTACACTGCTGCTGCCAGCGCACCTCTCCATTATACATCGGCAACTGCCTACTCTCACACACACACACACACACAAAAAAATAATAAAAAATACGGTCATTAATACTACACTCCTACTGACACACAAGTCAGAAAGAAAGCCCTAAGGACAGACGCCCTCAAGCCTTAAAGACATCAAAATCAGAAAGAAAAAAATTGATAGAAACACTGAATGAAAAAAAAAAAAAAAACAAATCAGAAAACCTCACAGACAGAGGAAATAAAATATAAAGAATGAAAGTCTGACAACAATGAAAAGAAAGAAAAATGAGAAAGCCTGTCACAGAAAGGTGAAACACAAAACGAGTAAGAATAAAAAGACAAAAACCTTTTTTCCCCCAAAAAAAGGAAAAAGACCCAAATGAGAAACGGCCTGAAAGGGGGGAAAATAGAAAAAAAAACCACAACACTGAAAAAGTCCTGAAAGTCTAAACACTGGAAATCAGACGGCCATCAAAACGCCTCAACGGCACGGCACGGCACGCCTCAACGGAACGGCACAACACGCCTCAACGGCACGGCACGGCACGCCTCAACGGCACGGCACGCCTCAACGGCACGGCACGGCACGCCTCAACGGCACGGCACGGCACGCCTCAACGGCACGCCTCAACGGCACGGCACGGCACAATTCAACGGAACGGCACGCCTCAACGGCACGCCACGACTGCACGGCACGGCACGCCTCAGCGGCACGGCACGACTGCACGGCACGCCTCAACGGCACGGCACAACACAGCACAACGGAACGGCACGGCACAACACAGCACAACGGAACGGCACGGCACAGCACAATTCAACGGAACGGCACGGCACAGCACAATTCAACGGAACGGCACGGCACAGCACAATTCAACGGAACGGCACAACACAACACGCCTCAACGGAACGGCACAACACAACACGCCTCAACGGCACGGCACAACACAACACGCCTCAACGGCACGGCACAACACAGCACGCCTCAACGGCACGGCACAACACAGCACGCCTCAACGGCACGGCACAACACAGCACGCCTCAACGGCACGGCACAACACGCCTCAACGGCACGGCACAACACGCCTCAACGGCACGGCACAACACAGCACGCCTCAACGGCACGGCACAACACAGCACGCCTCAACGGCACGGCACAGCACAATTCAACGGAACGGCACGGCACAGCACAATTCAACGGAACGGCACAACACAACACGCCTCAACGGAACGGCACAACACAACACGCCTCAACGGAACGGCACAACACAACACGCCTCAACGGAACGGCACAACACAACACGCCTCAACGGCACGGCACAACACAACACGCCTCAACGGCACGGCACAACACAACACGCCTCAACGGCACGGCACAACACAGCACGCCTCAACGGCACGGCACAACACAGCACGCCTCAACGGCACGGCACAGCACGCCTCAACGGCACGGCACAGCACGCCTCAACGGCACGGCACAGCACAATTCAACGGAACGGCACAACACAGCACGCCTCAACGGCACGGCACAGCACAATTCAACGGAACGGCACAACACAGCACGCCTCAACGGCACGGCACAACACAGCACGCCTCAACGGCACGGCACAACACAGCACGCCTCAACGGCACGGCACAGCACAATTCAACGGAACGGCACGGCACAGCACAATTCAACGGAACGGCACGGCACAGCACGCCTCAACGGCACGGCACGGCACGCCTCAACGGCACGGCACGGCACGCCTCAACGGCACGGCACGGCACGCCTCAACGGCACGGCACGCCTCAACGGCACGGCACGCCTCAACGGCACGGCACGGCACGCCTCAACGGCACGGCACGGCACGCCTCAACGGCACGGCATGGCACGCCTCAACGGCACGGCACGGCACGCCTCAACGGCACGGCACGGCACGCCTCAACGGAACGGCACGGCACAATTCAACGGAACGGCACAACACGCCTCAACGGCACGGCACAATTCAACGGCACGGCACAATTCAACGGCACGGCACAACACGCCTCAACAGCACGGCACAGCACAATTCAACGGAACGGCACAACACACCTCAACGGCACGGCACACCTCAATTCAACGGCACGGCACGCCTCAACGGCACGGCACGGCACGGCTCAACGGCACGGCACGGCACGCCTCAACGGCACGGCACGGCACGCCTCAACGGCACGGCACAACACAACACACCTCAACGGCATGGCACAACACACCTCAATGGCACAACAACACAACACACCTCAACGGCACGGCACAACACACCTCAACGGCACGGCACGGCACAACACAACACACCTCAATGGCACAACACACCTCAATGGCACAACACACCTCAATGGCACAACACACCTCAATGGCACAACACAACACACCTCAACGCCTGAATAACAAATGCAAAAACCAAAGGAGAAAATAAATTACCAATAAAGTACAGTGTGTATGAAAAAAAAATGAACACACACACACACACACACACACACACACCTCCACTGTGGAACACTTCCTGTTATTCACAATAGGAACAGGAAGGAAAGAGACAGGAAGTGGTGAGGACAGAACTAATGTGTCACACACACTGTGTTATTATTGGAATATCAGTGTGGTGTGTAGGAAACGATGTGTGTGACGCTGAACACAATGCAGTCTCTCACACACACACACACACACACCAGAGCTGTAATGAACCTCGCTCTCTAATCACAACACGAGACCTGTGTGTGTGTGTGTGTGTGTGTGTGTGTACACACCTGTTGGGCTGGTTCTCCTGTACGAATGGATAGCAGGTGATGAGGTAGGAGGGGATTGGGGTTGGCTCTGCCCCCATGGCTCCCACGCTGTCTCCTGATAGGTTCATGCTCAAAAGGGCAGAGTCAACACCTTTCTTCTGTGGAATAAATGGCTCGACTTCAGCCGACAACTTCACATCCTACAGCACAGGACGAGACGAATCCTCCGCTGTTTAATCACACACACACACACCCGCACACAAAACACACTTCCAGACTCTTTAACTAAAGCATGATGATTAACTACAACTAGTTAATGTGTGTATAATACACACAGACTGAGGGTGAACAGGGTATAGTGGGCGGAGCCTCAGAGTTTCAGCATCACAACATCCACCAGACATCCCACACACCACCCGTGTGTGTGCGTGCAATATGGAATCAGATCATGGTCTACATTTCAACTGGAGCAAAAAGATGAGTCCAGGATGAAAAGGGTCAGAGGTCAAACACAAGCTGAAGTGGACTCTGTGCGTCTATGCACACACACACACACCCCTCTCAATATATTTCTGAGAAAGGGGCGAGTAAGAAAGAGTAGGAGGCAGAGGTTAAGCGTGAGCTGAGCGGAGGCTGCGTTAGCCACCGCGATGTATAAAAAAGAGGGGGGTCGGGGGTCCTCCCCCAGAAAGTTTTGAATATGTAGATGTTAAATGGTGAATTCTGAATGATCCTGAATGCAAAATTTGGATACAAAAATTATATTCATGACCTGAAGATCATTTAGTGTGTTAATATGTACAAATATAAATTTTAAAAATAAAAAAGACTGACACAAGAATACAATTTCAATCAGTTATTCATTAGAACTTAGAAAAAGTGACAAATACTG
>NC_083574.1:106830920-106833420 GCF_027579695.1 Neoarius graeffei | reverse complement strand
TGTGAGAGAGAATGAGTGAGTGTGAGAGTGTGAGAGAATGAGAGAGTGAGTGTGAGAGAGAGAGAGACAGAGTGAGAGAGACAGACAGTGTGAGAGAGAGAGAGACAGAGAGAGTGTGAGAGTGAGAATGTGAGTGAGTGTGAGAGAGACAGAGTGTGAGAGAATGAGAGTGAGTGTGAGAGACAGAGTGTGAGAGTGAGAGAGAGTGTGAGAGAGACAGAGAGAGTGTGAGAGAATGAGAGAGTGTGAGAGAGAGACAGAGTGTGAGAGAGAGAGACAGTGTGAGAGAGTGTGAGAGAGAATGAGAGTGAGAGAGTGTGAGAGAGAGACAGAGAGAGTGTGAGAGAGAGACAGAGAGAGTGTGAGAGAGAGAGTGAGACAGAGAGAGTGTGAGAGAGAGAGTGAGTGAGAGACAGAGAATGAGTGAGAGAGACAGAGAATGAGAGAGTGAGTGAGAGAGACAGAGTGTGAGAGTGAGAGAATGTGAGAGTGAGTGTGAGAGTGAGAGAGAGAATGAGAGAGAGTGTGAGAGAGAGAGACAGTGTGAGAGTGAGAGAGAATGTGAGAGTGTGAGAGAGAGAGACAGTGTGAGAGAGAATGTGAGAGTGAGAATGTGAGAGAGTGTGAGAGCGTGTGAGAGCGTGTGAGAGAGACTGAGAGAGTGAGTGTGAGAGAGTGTGAGAGTGAGAATGAGAGAGCGTGTGAGAGAGACTGAGAGAGTGAGAGAGAGACAGAGAGAATGAGAGTGAGAGAATGAGTGTGAGAGAGTGAGAGACAGTGTGAGAGTGAGAGAGAATGTGAGAGTGAGTGAGAGAGAGAGAGAGAGACAGTGTGAGAGTGAGTGAGAGAGACAGAGAGTGTGAGAGTGAGAGAGAGAATGTGAGTGAGTGTGAGAGAGAGAGAGACAGAGTGTGAGAGAGAGAGACAGAGAAAGTGTGATAGTGAGAGAGAATGTGAGAGTGAGTGTGTGAGAGAGAGACAGACAGAGAGAGTGTGAGAGTGAGAATGTGAGAGTGAGAGCAGGGTATATACACCAATCTTTGAGTCAATTTACTACCATTTAATACCTTTTTTTACTACCTTCAGATTTTTTTACAACCACTACGACATCGAATTGCACCAAGTATCAATCAGAAAGATTTTGTGACATGCACATAGATTTTGTCATCCAACACTTACTTACATCATTACCATTATCCAGGAGACTCGGTTGCATATTTCGCAACAGGGCATTAGTTACAGTAACAATGTGAGGTGGGGTGGTTTGTTTCATTTAAGTGATGGAATGGTACTGGATTTAAACTTACAACCTTCTTGAAGACTGACTTCCAACCATTCGGCCTTCCCATGACCCAAGAACTGAGACCCGAAGTATCTGGACTTAACTTCTCCATCCTCCCAATACCGGACATGGATGTCCAGCTGTTTCTTTTTGTTTGAGTGGTTGAGGCTCTCGTCGAACATAATCACAAAGTGCCCAGCCTGGCAGATGTTTTTCGTCAGCTCCTTTTTAAAAAATGTCCCGAGGCCAAATCGAATAATGTAACCAGTTTTGTCCTTTCCGCAAGTGAACGACTTGGCTACAACGGAGTCAGGGAACATGGCGCCAAATAGCTCCCCTATTCCCTGGTTCGAGTTCAGAGACTGGTGCTTTGAAGCCGTGTTAAGGCACCACAGAGTCTCCGCCCGAAGCGTGGCATTGCCTCCCAGCACAATCTTCAAGTCTTGAGTCAGGTCCACGGGTCTGGTCTGCTCGTGCAGCTGCAGTGGTGTGGCCGTTGGTATAGCACTAGCGCTAGCTGTCGAGGTGATAGACTGTTGCTGCCCACGACCGCGCATTCCCCTGATGTGTTTCTCCGACTTCATGTGCGACCTGAGCGCATTAGCCCCCATCCAATTAATATTAATGATTTTGAGGCATACTTTACAGTATGCCTGCCTGTCATTCCCAACGACAGGCCTTATCCAAGCTTGAAAGCTTGGATCCCAGAGCCAGGATCGGGAAAACTTACATTTCCCCATTTCTAAACTTTTTGCCACCCGCTAGAATTCGATGAAGAGATACTGGTTCACTTAGCACTGCTTTCCGTCTCCACTTGGACTTAGCTATGCGCACGCAGACGATTTCAGATTTCTATCGACCAATGAATACAATGCATTGATATGACATCAATATCAAGTTCATATCACACATTCATTTTTGAAGTAGCGGCGCAAGCAAGAAAGGATTTATTTTATTTTGCCTATTTCATCAAAATGAAACCAGTCATTGTCCAAAAGAAAAAAATAATACCTATTCTTTAAAAATAATACCTTTTGACCAAATTTATCACTTTTTAAGGCCATTAAATTTTGCGTTTTTGATTTATCACTTTTTAATACTTTTTAAAACCCCGCGGACACCCTGGAGAGAGAGAGTGAGAGAGAGACAGAGAGTGTGAGAGCGAGAGAGAGAGAGTGTGAGAGCGAGAGAGAGAGAGTGTGAGAGCGAGAGAGAATG